>NC_056746.1:652273233-652573233 GCF_019279795.1 Protopterus annectens
GTTGGACATACCTCGCAATCCGGCAATGTAGGGAGACATTTGTAGGGTGGAGCGGTCAAATAATGGCAAGTGAAGATGGGCCATGCTAGTATACTCCTTCCATGAATAGTGACTCCTGTAGTTCACTTAACATGTGCTGCAACAAGCCATTGTGTTATGGGTGTGCACACTTATGCAACCCACATATTGTATGCATCTCATTCAGCATCTCCATGACTAACACATTTGTTTGATACTGCATTTGATTGCACAGCTCATACATCACATACCAGGTGTGTGTAATGTTAACATATGCAGTATTGCTGCAGTGCATGCTGAGTGCCATATGTCATGCATATCATGGAAGAGACTGGCATGTCAACAAGGGCGTGTACACGCCTCATATCCACATTAAGCTTTGAAGGTTGTCAGTGTAATCAGATTTTATTGCTCATACATGCACTGCTGATGATGAGATCTGCAAATTAGAGGTCAGGCATTAATTATTGACATCAGTCCTCGTATCATCCCAGGTATGTGTCAGACAAACACATCGGGCCTGTGAGCAATAGAGCAAACATAACTGCCACACATATACGCATTCAGCAATGGTGTGTACACTCGTGAGGTATGGTGGACAGTACATGCCAGTGTGCTGTATAGGTACACAGCAATACTGTGTACATGGGTACCATGTGTTCCAGGGGAAGGGGCTTCACCTACTAACATAACTCATGCATCACAGAGATATATAAATTTGGTAACAAGGATTGAGTATGGCTGCAGTGCATGCTGTTGAGTGCCATATGTCATGCATATTGACTGTTGGGTAATGAGAGGTCTGTGTAATATCTTTGTGCCACCTCACCTATAAGAAGGTGTGTGTGTGTGTGTGTGTGTGTGTGTCTACATAGAGGTAAGCACTAACATACAGGTTTTAAATTACATTTTTTGTTTGCCCCTCACAGGTGGCGAGGTAGGTCAAGGTCCCTCCTGCAGGCAAACTGATGTTAGTGCCCATACAGGCTTTGACAATGATGATAGGCATGGTGAGACACAGGCAGAGTGGTCAGGGGCTGAAGCTGTTCCTTCGGTTGACATCTCACTTTTATCCACCCCATCCTTGCACACAGTCACAATGGCCATACATACCATCACCAGTGGCCACAGATGAGGGGCAGTTGGCAGGTGGTGGCATGGGACAGGATAGTGTGGGGACTATGGCAAGGGAGCCTGTACACAGCAGACACAGCCGGATGACTGGCGAGGTACCACACAGGCAGATGTACAGGGTTGCTAGTAGGAGGGGTGCTGGCCATCATGCCCCTGGCAGAAGTGCCACAGCAGGTGTCACCAGACGCACGTTTCAGGCCATCATGGAGGCAGAGGCATGTATAGAACGTTACACCAGACAGAGTCTGAGGCTCCAGAGGGCTACTCATACTGCTGTACGTGACAACATACGTGATCTTGCAGGTGCCCACCATTATTTTGCAGAGGTCATGGATAGATGGTTGGGTGAGATGGTGGGAATCCTCGACCATGCTGTGTCTGTGCTAGAGCATGTGGTGGGAGTAGGGCATCAGCCACATGGATCTAGGTCAGCAACACCAACAGGTGGAGGTCTACGTGGACATGCAACAACTCACAGCCACTTCCATAGTGGCAGCACCAGCACTGCAGGGGGGGTGCTGATTACACCACAATGTAGCAGGCCACATACATGTGGTCCTGGCCGGTTCCAACAGGGACACGGATCCAGCGGACAATTGTCATCATCAGGGGAAAGTAGCATATCTTGACTTCTGCCTGGTAGTGCCCGTGGAACCCCTGGCAGGCACAGTTCCCATGTCTGTGGCCAGACACGGTGAACTGCACACCCTGCCATGTATGGTCTGCAGCTGTCCAACAAACTCCTGTATAGGGCAGCCACATGGCATAACTGTGTGCATACATACACACACATCACCAACACAGCTAGGGCACCAACATACCTCACACACCACATCTGCACAGCCCATTTGATAAAGAACCCATGATGCATTATAGCTGTTATTAAGACTGACTGATTGCGGTCTCCATAATGTATTCTGTTTGTGTTCTAGATGTCTGTGTGTCAGCAGGATGTTGGTCTGCTGTCCTTTCCTACAATGGGGTATGGCACTGTAATGACACACTGACTGTGTCATATCCTGGGTACAGCTGAACATAAGTCAGTTACTGTATCTGCCACATTGCTGATAGGTCTGAGGGGTGTATATAGGTGAGTGCATGGTGGCTGATGTCAGCAGCTCTTCTACAGTGGACAATAGTAAGTGTACTGGGTGGCACACACCAAATGTTTGTGAGCAACACACACACACAGGCTTTGGTGTTGATGAATACACAGAGAATACTGTACACATGGACGTACTTCATTTTGGCCCATGTAATTCCACCAAGGCCAAATAGCTAAAACATCACATCAGTAAGTAATCAGTCTGTCAGTTTAATGTAATTGACAATGGTATTGGCAGGGAATATGTCCTCTTCCCCAATGTAGTGCAATCCTGTAGTTGGTAAACATAGGTGCGCTGGTGTGGGTGGCACAGCCCCCCACTTTGGAGGGTGTCGGGTGGTGTAGAACCACACATAGTGTGATTAACAACTACTTAACCTGTTAACATAAACTGTACAGTATAACAGCACATTAAGCGGGGGGATACGCACAATAACCCCAATGTGGGTGGCTGTGCCCACAACCACACCCAACTATATATACCAACTCCAGTATCGCTGTACAGCTGTACAGTGGGGAAGAGGGCATTTACACATACACTACTAGTTTTGATTGAATGAATGTCCATAAGATGATTGCTTTGAAATGTTACCTTTTGCCAGTTAGTTCTCAGACAAATGATCTCCTGGGACATGCATTTTTTGCAAACTGAAGTAGATCTATTCACACACACACACACACACACACACACACACACACACACACACACACACACACACACACACACACACACACACACACACTTACTTGGCAACACTGAGAGTAGAACCCCTACCTAGGTACTTATTGCTACTAATGTGTTTGGCCGCAATTGCACACACCACAGACTTTAAGGATGAGGTGTGTCCCGAGTTTCCTGTTAAGTGAAGAACATCACCAGGCCTTGTACAGTATGATAATGGGGGATTGTACTGGGTGTTAATGAACAATACATAGTATGACATACTGCCATATACACATTGACAAACACATACAGTCATAGACACATTTGACAGACCTGGGTTTAGCAGTGCCAACTACCTTGTCAGTGAGTACAAACTGTTATGGAGTTTTTGCACAAAGTACATGCATCATTGGGCTGGACAGTGTAATCAGTTACCTGTATGGCTGATTGTGACAGCGGTCCTCATACAGTGGACCTTGGGACATGTACTGGGGGTACCATGGTGTAAAGACTGTATACCCAGCACCCACACCCCACATTGGATATTATACTCACTGAAACCCGTGATAATGCTCTGACATACCCACAATCATACACTGACCAGGACTGCAATACATACCCTTGTCTATCTAATCAGTGCTACTACAGGGATATGCATTTATTGTACATGCCACAGGGATAGTTGGGTGAGGGTTTGTCATGGCTCTCCTAATGTCAGCAATATCACCATCCCTTATAATGTATGGTAAAGTTTAATGTATTTGGAGAATTTGGCCTCAAAATGCTGTCTCTTACAAATTTGCACACACACACACACACACACACACACACACACACACACACACACACACACACACACACACACACACACACACACACACACTTTCCAGGACCGAGAGGTAACCCACACCTATCTATCCATTTGTAGAACAGTGTTACGCTGGTACTGCAAGCCCTAGGTAGCCCATAGGTGAAGAGTGTAACAAGGTACATTTAATGCCAATTACAGAAGAAGCCGTTTCCAAGTATAGCAATGGGGGCTGTAGTGGGTGAGAAGACTCTCAGAGTATTTTCAACTACAAGTTTACAACCACACAGACACTGTTATTCTCAGTAATGCACACTGACACATTTGTTAGCACTGAGGTCCATAGGTGCAGGTGTTTCTATGTGTGTATCAGGCTAATGTCTGTGGAGAGATGAGAAGAGTAGGGCATGTGGGTACACTGGTATGCCACCGGACATTTGTCCGCAGGGCACCTATCAACTGATGCCATGAGTGATCCCCAGGGTGACAGTTAAATTCAACATCCAATCATCTGGTTTTCTCTTGCAGAGGGCCAGTGAGGTGTTCCACTTGACATGTATGCAACATATATTGCATAACATGGCCAGTGTCTGGGTTAGAGACCCATACCCAAGTATGTTCTGGTATGTTCTGTTGACTGTGGTAGTCTAGTTGAGGCATCCATGGCATGTGGTGCATACAGGGTGGGGTTTCCTAGCTGTGGCATTCATAACACAGCTGGGCAGACATGTCAGTGTCAGTCAATCACAGACTGCCTGTAAGCAACCAGGATGGATACCTGACATCTGCACATCTGTACAGAAGACAGACAAAACTTAGCTAGCCAACAGGTTATGCATTAGGATGAATGTTTTGATAGACAGACGTCTGACACTGATAGGTATGCCATTACTACATGACAGCAGTCCTCAATGACATGTCCTACACACATAGTAGCCTACAGTTAATATCAAAATATCAGATCAATATCCAACAGGAGATACTTAAAAACATACAGCTCACACACCAAGAATGCAATAATCAGTACTCAGAGTCCAGCTTTGCATGCAGGGATGTATGGTTCCAGTACTACAATCTGCAATCTACTCTCACTTGGAAAAGCACTGTTAAAAGTAGTAACATAATGATACAATATATGCAAGTGTGACTGCATATAACCTGGGATACTACCCATGGATGAAACACATACAAAGATAAATGATTGTGATACTAGCTATGAATACTCAGGTGTCCCATACAGTATACTCACATCCCTTGCTACTGTGATGACAGCACATAGAAGCATGTTATGCACATAGGATTAAATACACATTAAATATGTAATTACCCTGCTATTTTATCAGACTGGAAAGTGATCACTGGTTACCAAGGCTGAGCTATGCTTAGCAGGTGAAAGCACTGCTTAAATGTAAATGCTAAGCACATTTGCGCACTGATAAGCAAAGCCTACATGGTGTAAGCTCCTTTTCATTTAACCCTACATTAGCGGCACTTACCGTCACACAAACCCGCATAAAGCTGCTCAAAACTGCCTTAACCAGTCTGTATCCAACAGTCCTTGTTCTGCCCAGCAACAAAATAAACAGCCCTTGCAGGTCTTGAACCCAGGACCCTCTAGACTATAGTCATAGCACTTAACCACTAAGCCATCTGACCTGTACAAATGACTTTTGCTTGTTCAAAAATATCATTCAGTACATGTACTGAATAGTAGTGAACTGCTTTGACTACAATTGTTTACTACTTGTTAGTAAAAATAGTGTTGAAATCAGTCATGTTTTTCTATCTAAATATACACATCGGATAAATATGGTGAGATACATCTGAGAAGATATACACAACACTCATGTTTACACATAACAAGGAGATAATATATAGATATACATATATATATATATATATATATATATATATATATATATATATATATATATATATATATATAAATATACACACACACACACACACACACGTAGATATATGTATACATGTACATACACACATATATTTTTATATATGTACATTCATATATATATATATATATATATATATATATATATATATATATATATATATATATATATCTATATAAAAAACATATGACCATAACATGTAGTGGAGTCATACCTAAGCACCATAAGTCCCAACCTCTTAGTGCAAGGGAATGTAATGTAAGTATTGCAGTTGTAAATGCAGAATGTTGCTACAGTAACAGGGGTGTGTCAACAGACATGTTGTGTAGGAGTCACTTCTGTTACTGACGTACGCCATCAGTTACTGACAGACATCACAAAATCATCATAGTGAAGTACCACACAAATCACAGTAATGATCCTGTGGAATACAGCAGAAATATGACCAATAAAAGTGGACAGTCTGAAACAATCTCGTCAGTCCAGAGGTATATACAGAACTCCTTAGTGCAGGACGTGTGGACCAAGCCTGAGAAAGAGGATGTTTACAGCCATGAAAATGGAGATATCACAGAAATACTGGAATAGATAAGCTCACACAGTTGATGCATTCACACCCTCCTGTCTGTCCTAACACATATTAACTGGAGTAACAGAGGTCCCAAGCCCACATACTTCTCACTAGTTAGTGACATACATCTTCACAGCATCCCACTGCTTTTTCAGAAATGCACAACATATACGGTGGCCAGGCAACACTACATCTGACAAATATCTGGACATAACATCACACTAGGTAGATACACTGAGCTGCTAGGCACATCACAAAGCACTGTGTAAAGTACAGGCAGGCTACCACAACTCTGACCCAAGTTTCCTATGGGGGAATACACATGTACTTGCAAATATAGCAGGCACTACAGAGGCATGTAAGAGCACAGAATAACAGACACTCGTGTGAAAGTGCATACCCACAACTAATCTCAACACAGTCGCATTATGGTAAGCCTAATTAATCTTACAGTATATGGACTGTGTGAGCAAAACCAACCTCATACTTGCCACTCGTACACTAACCCTACATATACTGGCCTAATTCGCAGTGTAGTCTGATGCCTGACTGTGGTATGGGACATGTCTCAGTCTGGCCCTACAAACATATACACTGATAGGGTACCAGAAACTGGAGCAGCATGTAACATCAGATAGAAAAGGACCAAGAAAACTGACATCTACCACAGTCTGTACACAGGCCAAGTAACGTATTCACAATACTGATACTCTGCCAACAATCATCATAAGTACACAGACCTCACTACTGTACAGTCTACAACAGAATGTCCAGGTTTTGTCCACAAATATAAGGCCTAGTATACATGACATGTCTAGCAGTCTGATATATCACTGGATTGTTATCAGGAATGATGTCAGTAAATAATGATATACAAAAAAAACAAAAAACAAGTAATCTCCGTAGTATCCCCGAAGTCACAAAACAACCCACTAAACAAGTGTAGTGGGTCCAAAAACAAAACAGTATAAGAAACTTCTCTGTGTGGAAGATTTTCAGTCCATATATCTCTAATCACTGTATATTAATCAGATCAGACAAAAGTAGTAGAAGTAGCGAACTTAAACTTGTCTTAAGTAAAAAAAAATAATAATAAATATATAATTGTACAGAATTACTAAGTATTCAAACTTAATCCAAGCAAGGCAGGCAATCTGTTTCCTTTATTAAGTACACATACCTTAAATGATATACTGTACATATGCACCTCTTACTGCATGACATATGGACAAAAGACAGACTTGGGGGACAGAGGCACAAACACAGGGCCAATATTGCTCTGAAAATTCCTGGTGTAACAGAGTCTGTTGTGACATATCTCTTCTGAGGGATATGAAGTCAACAACACACACGGATGTCACCAAGTACTGACTGCAATCAGAGTATGCCACTGCATTTCTAAAGATAGGAAATGTGTGAGTAACACACCACATCTAAGACTCAAAACTCTGGCCAGTCTGCAGATAGCCCTACAGGTGAGAGTTTGCTCAACCACATAACGCTGTCATGTCAGACATTAAATCATGTAGAACACCCATATCCACACAATCCCTGTTAAACCAACATTACTTCAAATGTAGAACAGCAATACTTACATTCTGTCCCCAGTCTGGAACATCCCCCTCCTGTTTGTTGGCCTATCTCCACAGTATATGTTGTAAGAGGTATTTCCAACTACCCTATGTGATGCTGTTTGTCTGACACCCACACGAAGTCCTACTCACAGTGAAGGAAAAGGGCAACACCCACATGAAGTGCTTAGTTACAGGAGTGTGTTTCCATGGAACTGGCTATAGGAATGCTACCACAGCTGTTCCACATGCAATTAGCAAGTGGGTACTCCAATTCGGGTACAGGCCATCACCTGATCATGAGCATTACCTACAAAAGTCAAGCTGCTGCCTATGCAAAACAGATGTACTTTTCCACATCCACCAGAGAGGGGGGTAGAGACAGAGAGAAAGTAAGAAAGGAAGGGAGTAAGAGCCAAGTGTGTTTGTGTATGATCTGTGGGTGGAGAGTGGTATCTGGGTATTATATAATGGTTGCCTATATTGTTTACTAATCAATACTGTCCCATAGTAATTGCACATGGCATTACACATTTATGGCTGTGGATTGTCTACCACAATCTCTACAGTGTTTGAAAACTGCTGGCCTTGTAATGTGGACATCGAGACATATAGGTCCTCAATATAATCATGTAGAAAACCCACACTGCAATGGATCCTGTCATTACACAATCACCCCAACACTCACATAGGATACTGATGACACAAACACACACTTACCAGTATTGAGTTTCAAACCCCTACCTGACTATGTATTGCTATTAGTGTTATGCAGTTACTGCATGCACCACTGAGCTTACATGTTGGACAGCTGTCCAAAGGTATCTTTGACGGTGAATGACATCAGCAGCACTGCTAAAGGAGGGGTAAAGGAAGTGTAACAAGTGTGAATGTCCACAAAATCAGGTGTCAACAAAGACACACACACACACACACACACACACACACACACACACACACACACACACACACACACTCACTCTCTCTCTCACAGAAATACACACATGATCACAGCTGGCAGGATCAGGATTAGAACTCCTACCTAACTAGTTTGCTACACTACAGTATTATGCAGTTATCGCAAGCGCCACAGAGCTTATAGGGCTGAAACATGGCCAAAGGGTTATTTCAATATGATTGACATCAGCAGGCATGCTAAAGTAGGGCAATGTGAGGTGTAGTGACTGCGAATGGCCTCAACATAATTCATCTCTACACACACACACACACACACACACACACACACACACACACACACACACACACACACACACACACACACACACTTGCCAGTACTGAGATCCATCATTTCATTGCTTCACAGGTGTGTAGTAGGTGAATGGGCATGACGGCTCTACTAGGCTAGGCCAAGGGAATACCTTGGCATCAGGCCACATGTCAATAGTCCCCAGTGGGTCTCAGGGGTGTAGTGCCTGGAGTGGTCTCTAGGGGTGGGTATTGTATTCACCATCCACTCATCTGGATTACTATTGTGGGTGGTCAGTGATGTGCACTGCTTTCCATGTATGTGATCTATATTCCATAACATGGACAGAGTCTGTGTTGTGCACATGTCCCACACGCATGTTCTTTGACGTGTGGAAGTGCACTTCAGGTCTCTGGGGAATGTTGTATGGACAGATTATCTTCTGATGTAGCATTCCTGGATTACATCTCATGTGTCGAGTTTTCTGGAGTATTTACTCAGACCAATAATAACTAAGTATCCTTCTATTTTGAGAGATACTTATGAGTTACTGGATACGCTGAGTACTTTGACTCTTGACATAGCTACTAATTATTTGCTTATCACTTTAGATGTAAACAGTTTGTTTACATCTATACCGAATGATATAGGTATACAGTTTGTGAATGGGCTTTTGGCTAATGAGCCTAGTTTTAGTAGTGATAGGAAAATCTTGATTCGTCAGTTACTAGAGATTGTGTTATATAATAACATCTTCCTGTTTGGAGGTCAGCATTATTTACAGCAGTGGGGGGTAGCCATGGGCACCCCCTGTGCCAATACTTATGCTAATCTAGTGGTCCTACAATGGGAGAAATTGTATTTGTTTCAACATGAATTGTATAGGCATGTCCAATTATATAAAAGTTTCGTGGATGATATCCTCATAGTTTGGGAAGGGACTAGAGAGGATTTTGAAAAGTTTTTGAGATACTTGGAAACAACAACTACCTTCCTTAGGTTTACCAGTGAGGTTTCATCCAGTGAGATAAATTTTTTTGGATGTGATGCTGAAACTATCTGGCAATGGTTCCATTCTATCAACTCTGTATAGGAAGTCAGTGTGGAAGAATAGTCTGCTTCCTTTTGATAGCATGCACCCGAGGACTGTGTTTCCTGGTATAGTTAAGAGCCAGTTCCTGTGGGTACAGAGACTATGTAGAGAGGGACAGTCTCTTTTGGAAGAAGCAGATATAATGGAAACCTTATTTTTGGATAGGGGGTATAACCGTGTTATGGTTAGTAACATCAAGCGAGATACCCTCGGTATTTTAGGTACACAGAGCCATAGAGAATGTCCTTTGGATAACCAGTTGGCCAATCTGAGGAACTGTTCTGTTGGAACTAAGTCTTATAGATCAGCAGATATAACCAAATATGTCACAAAGTACACCAGTGACATTAATGATATAAAAGCTGTCATCTCTAGTAACTGGAATGTACTCATGATAGATAGCAGCATAAAAAAGTTAGTAGGCATCAGACCTAGTTTTCTTTTCAAGAACTGTGAAAATTTAAAATTGATTTTGTGTAATGATCATTATGTTGTCCCACCATCTGGAAGCCCTATACCACTACCTCGAGGTACCTTCCCTTGTAATCATTGTAGACGATGCTCCTATATAGTGAATACACAACAGTTTTGGAACCCTCTTACTCATTTTGAATTTTTTCCTAGGTTCCATGCAACATGTAATACTAAGAATGTAATCTATCTTGCAACCTGCAACTGTTGCCAGGCGTTCTATGTGGGGCTGACTACTAGGAGGTTGCAGGATAGGATTTACAATCATTTATATGACATCCGAAAATCTAAAGATACTAATGCCCTAGCTAGACACACAATGGAATTTCTTTCACACAGCTTCTCTTTTAGAGTATTGCAAGTATTAGAACAGAGGCTACGCGGTGGAGATTTAGTTAATGAACTTGCCTTAGCTGAGTTGAAATGGATTTTAAAGCTTGGTTCGCATTTATCTCCAGGGTTGAACAACTATGTGTCGATAAGACCAGTACTTGAATTGAACAACATTTAGAATTGAAGGTGATGTTTCTTTAATGCTAGTTTTAGTCTTAGCCCATTTTTATTGTTTTATTTAGCTATAATGTTGGAGCTATATTTATATCTATATTGTATATGTATCTTTATATTTTTACACATTTTCATATAGGTAGTTTTTACAATATGATGACTAGACAGTCAATGGAACATT
Source organism: Protopterus annectens (assembly GCF_019279795.1). Lineage (NCBI taxonomy): Eukaryota > Metazoa > Chordata > Ceratodontiformes > Protopteridae > Protopterus > Protopterus annectens. The sequence continues at coordinate 652,284,477 of NC_056746.1, forward strand.
ATTTGTGTTTTATCTTACTTTGTGGGTGTATGCATCTCTATATAGGCAGTTTTTATATAATGATGGTCAGACATTGTATGAATTGCATATATTTGTAATCTTTAGGGATATGTTTATATATATATATATATATATATATATATATATATATATATAAATATATATTTGCATTAATGTTTGAATTTATATTAACATTGTCACTATCACTATTATTGAATGCTGAATTTACTTGTATATATGCTCTGTTTAAAAGAACGATAGAGATGAGGTAGATTGACTGTATATTTAATTACAAGCCTTCCAGTTTGTTAATTGATTAATTAATTAGTTGATTTTCCCGCCTTACTATGTTTGAAGAGTATATAACAATGATGCATTTTTATATTTAATTGTCTGAAGAAGCGTGGGATTTCCTACGCGAAAGCGCTTACCCTGTTGCTTGGAATAAATTATGTGTTTTATCTCATTTTGCTGCCTGCAATTTTTCTGGTTCCGTCTGTGGTTTGGTACTCCTTTTTCTGTTTGCATTTGCACAATCTCTACAGTGTTTGAAAACTGCTGGCCTTGTAATGTGGACATAGAGACATATAGGTCCTCAATATAATCATGTAGAATACCCACACTGCAATGGATCCTGTCATTACACAATCACCCCAACACTCACATAGGATACTGATGACACAAACACACACTTACCAGTATTGAGTTTCAAACCCCTACCTGACTACGTATTACTATTAGTGTTATGCAGTTACTGCATGCACCACTGAGCTTACATGTTGGACAGCTGTCCAAAGGTATCTTTGACGGTGAATGACATCAGCAGCACCGCTAAAGGAGGGGTAAAGGAAGGGTAACAAGTGTGAATGCCCACAAAATCAGGTGTCAACAAAGACACACACACACACACACACACACACACACACACACACACACACACACACACACACACACGCACACACACTCACTCTCTCTCTCACAGAAATACACACATCATCACAGCTGGCAGGATCAGGATTAGAACTCCTACCTAACTAGTTTGCTACACTACAGTATTATGCAGTTATCGCAAGCGCCACAGAGCTTATAGGACTGAAACATGGTCAAAGGGTTATTTCAATATGATTGACATCAGCAGGCATGCTAAAGTAGGGCAATGTGAGGTGTAGTGACTGTGAATGACCTCAACATAATTCATCTCTATTCACACACACACACACACACACACACACACACACACACACACACACACACACACACACACACACACACTTGCCAGTACTGAGATCCATCATTTCATTGCTTCACAGGTGTGTAGTAGGTGAATGGGCCTGACGGCTCTACTAGGCTAGGCCAAGGGAATACCTTGGCATCAGGCCACATGTCAATAGTCCCCAGTGGGTCTCAGGGGTGTAGTGCCTGGAGTGGTCTCTAGGGGTGGGTATTGTATTCACCATCCACTCATCTGGATTACTATTGTGGGTGGTCAGTGATGTGCACTGCTTTCCATGTATGTGATCTATATTCCATAACATGGACAGAGTCTGTGTTGTGCACATGTCCCACACGCATGTTCTTTGACGTGTGGAAGTGCACTTCAGGTCTCTGGGGAATGTTTTATGGACAGATTATCTTCTGATGTAGCATTCCTGACCTCATTTTGTGAGACCTGGCTATGTAACTGAGATCATGTTTGCACCTACATTGACAGTATGATACGGGTAATTTAGTGGAGTTAGTGGTGTCTGTCCATACAGGGTATTTGTATAAGGCATGGTATTCCCTTTGTGTGTTATGTTTGCAGACTCTAAAGCTGTTGCAGGCGTCCACTGGGGAACATGGCAGAAGGGCCACTGTACACATTTATTTGCTTACTGAGGAGATGGAACAGGGTGCCATGTCTTTTACTTGCTGGATGACACACAGTCAGGAGATGTAGCACATCAAAGTACTTTCTGATGTCAGTGGCACTGTTGTGGTCAACAGGAATGTAGTCCACTGCAATCACACCGTGGTTACTATCTGTGAGGCAATATGCAGGGAACTACCAATATAGTGGCTGTTGCCTAGCCAAGTGTGTTTGTGTATAAGACGTGGGTGGACTGTGTTCTCTGAGTAATAGAAGGGTTGCCTATATTGTTCACTAATCCATAATGTCACATGTAGGGCTATGGATTGTCTACACCAACCTCTCCAGTGTTTGACATCTGTTGTCCTTGTAAGGTGGACATTGTGACATAGACTAGGTCCTTGTCATAATAATTTAGCAAAACCCGCCCCACAATGGATCCTGTTATTACACAATCACAGCAACCACCACACAGGATACTGATGACAGACACACACAGAGACACACACACACACACACACACACACACACACACACACACACACACACACACACACACACACACACACAGTTTCACAGTTGCCATGTCTGGGATTATAACTCCTACCTAATGAGTTTGCCACACTATAGTATTACTCAGTTATCGCAAGTGCCACGGACCTTATATGGTGAAGAGCTCTCTATCTTTGAAGGTGACTAACATCAGCAGCAGTGCTAAAGGAGGGGTAAGGGGAGAATAGTAAGTGTGAATGTCCATAAAATCAGGTATCAACAAAGACGCACACTCTCTCTCACACAAACACACACAGTTTCACAGTTGCCATGTTTGGGATTAGAACTCTTACCTAACTAGTATGTTACACTATAGTATTACTCAGTTATCGCAAGTGCCACAGAGCTTATGGGGCTGGCACTTGTCCACAAGGTTAAGTCAAGGTGACTGACATCAGCAATATGTTAAAATTGGGCAATGGGAGGTGCAGTGGCTGTGAATGGCCTCAAAAATCATTCATCTTCACACACACACACACACACACACACACACACACACACACACACACACACACACACACACACAAAACTTTACATTTGACAGGACTGGGTATACAAATGCCAGATGAATACTGATTTGTACTATCGTGTTACACAGTTATCACAAGCACCAAAGACACTATAGGACTGAGGACTACCAAAAGCATTGTCTACAGTGATTGACATCAGCACATCATGTGATACTGACCAATTGATGTGTGGTGGGTGGGACAGACCTCATGATGGAAATCTCTCTGTCACTGTCGGTCTCTCTCTTCCCTACATTTCTGGGTATGCTTGACATATTATAGTGTGTTGGCCTTGGATATGCGAGTATTCCTATTCAATGTGTGTGCAAAGCATGAATGGTGTACAATGTAGTGTCTGTGCACAGACAGCTACGACTGTCAGATATGTATAGTCCACTGTGTTGTCAGACATGGGCTTCATTTCTCTAAGTGTAGGAGCATGCCTAGTATGACCTTTTTTATTGAGGTGTGTGAATCCATTCCAGGTAGGTTGTACTCCAGTCCAGGGTTTGTGTTCTACACCTACAGCTAGCAACCTAGTTCTGCAGGACATCTATAGATAGGTTGACAATATGGAGTCACAGTGGGCGACAGATAGTGGGATACTGTAACTATTGTGTCTGTGCTGCTTGTGTTATATGGTTGGTGTTAGCAGAGATATTCAGACATATGCACTGTTTTACACTGTGATGTATTATGTCATCAACTACTGACAGATATAACTTATTTGCTCAGAGTTATTTCCTGGGAAATACAAGTTGAATGAAGCTGTGTCCAGTATTGTGGACTGCAGCCTACATATTCATGCACACTCATGCCATTCTGGAGTGGTAGCTGCAGACACTTGCTGATGGGCCTGTGTAAATGGTCCTGCTCCTTGGTACTATGGTGGCTGAAGATCCCCTTCTTGTAGATATATTGACGCAACAGAATGGCCATATGCTGCTGTGGCCATACCTCTCAGCTATACAGATTCACCCAGGTTACCCAGAGGCAGGGCTTATATCTGGTCAGTCCCCCTTCACATTGTGGTTTATGAGCAGGTTTGTAGCCACCCATTACTGGGTTTGCAGGCAGGGGTAGTATGGGCACACATCAGAGTTTCAGACTTCACACACTCCATGATGTCCATGCTTCTACATCCCCCCACTCCGTTATTCTATACTCTTACTAAAAATTATGCGAGCGATATCTAAGAAGTATCCTTATAGTTGTCCCTTCATCCCAGCGGTATTTAGTGGTTGGTCCACAGTTCATGCAGTAGGATATGGTGGGCATGCTACTTAGATTTGTCAACATGGCCTTGCATTTGTGTTCTGCTGACTGTCTTGTTGTTAGTAGGGACTCCATGAGATAACATACATTGGCACTACAGGTGAGGCACAGTCCTTTGACAGAGGACTGTCACCATTTGTAGTAGACCAGTGCATTCTGTCACTCCTACATTCGCAGGCTGCGAGCCACTGGATTCCTCTGAGGTGACAGGGTAAGTGTGCGAGGTGTTAATGGCAATAGTTTCTGCTCATATTAATCCATTGGTCTGGATGGTGGCAGGGTGCTGCTTACAGCTAGGGACACACCTGCACTGGACACCATTTCAGCATGCTGCATTCTGTGGCTATTCCCATACAGAAGTGGGAGCCATACTGTACTAATTTCCAACGGCAAGGATATGACATGTGACAAACCTGTGGCTGATGGTGGGGTAAGCTGAGTGCATATGTGATAAGGAAGCTTCTTGCAGCTGATTCACATATATACATGGGACATTCCCCTTATGCTGCCTTATGCAGGGACATAGGCAGTCTCTCATTACTTCATAATTGTGCCTTTTGTGGTCTGCCACTGATTGGCCAGACTATCAGTATTCCATACTACACAGACAAATAATGTGCTGCTAACCTGTATGTACAATTCCAAAGGTGTGCGCAGTTGACAGTTACATTTTATGTACTCTGTCTAGGGTACTTCCACCTGTGTACTGTGTATGTCTGGACCCTCTCATTCATGGCATTTACATCTTTCAGACAGTGACAGATATTGACATCTGGACAGTGAGTATGGATGACTGCTGACATGGGTATTGCTGAGAAGCATTGTGGTTGGCACTGCAGTTGTTGGAACATGGCCCTGTCATCAAGAGTACTGGCCATAGGGCACCGAGACACAACCCTCCATGCCTACATGCTGACCACTTCCAGACAATATTGAACACACAACAACCAACACATGGACCCCTGCATATTGTAGACATGCAACAATATATCCTGTAGATTGGGCCTGCTCAGGTAATCTGTGCTCCACTGTTATTAAACCCACACATACATGTTACTGCATTTTTACATAGGATTGTGGGGGGGGGGGTCACACCTGACAACTTTAAACATTTGCTATGACTGTACTAGTATTTCAGGTACTCTGCTGGCTTCCATTTCATTTTGTATTCTGACCTATCATGCACACTGGAGGCATATCAGTAGAGTACAGATCTTAGGTTTTATTGAACTACATTTCAGTTTCGGACTCCTTACCCTTCAGACTGCCAGACCTGTTGTAGTATGTCTGTGTAGGTCTGAAGGGGGGCTGTTCACCATTGCCATCAACTGGAGGCCTTAGCCCAGCCTTTCTTTATGGTCATCTACACCTGCCCTGCTGGCTGAGGCTGGTGTTGGATATGTAAGCCTCACTGACATGCATGTGTGTGTCCTATGGACACACATTTGGGCCACAACATGTACTGCAGTGTGATTTACCACCTTGTCTATTACTGCCTAGTATGTTGACACCAGCATTTGTTATGGATTTCATGCTGCCCACATAGGTGTCCACTATTTGCTGCCATCCCATTCAGCCACCTGATTCCCTTGCATGCTCACTTCCATACCATAGATACAACTATCAGAACATACTACTCCATTCAGCAATTGATAGGAAGAGTGACATACCCTGTGGCTGTGCCAATACTGAGGATGGTGCTGGAGGGCTGACTATGTCGGATGCACATAGTACACTCCTTACACATGGTAAAGCACAGGTAGTGTCATGTTTGGCATCACTTTTACTGTATGTGCGAGTCAGAGAGAGGTGTCATTCCCTGGGTCCCTACTGTGTCAGTGTATGTGCTATGTGTTGTCTCTTTGCCAAAGCCTGGACATACTTGGCATGCCTCCTTCTACATGGGCAGGTTCAGGTTGTCCCTCCGAGTTCCTGTGATGGCCTTGGCAATGATGGGGGGGACTGTGTGGCCTTGCCCCATGCTGTTCCTGCAGCTGTTTCTGCAGGACCATATTGTGTAGCATGGCACATACTATGAACATTTGTGTACATGCAGCTGGAGAGTACTGCAAGGCTCCACTGGATATGTCCAGGCAGCGGAACCGTGACTTGAGTATCCCAAACACATGCTCTATTATGATTCTGGTTTGTGCGTGTGTCTCACTATGGAGTTCTTGTTCGGGTGTGTGTGCATTTCTGAGGGGTGTCATCAGTCATGGCTCCAGTGCATAACTAGCATCCCCCACTAGATGGCCATATGGGATGTCTCCACTGGCAAATGACTGGTACAGCTGTGTCATACGCCAGATGTGGCAGTCATGATGGGTTCCAGGGCTGCCAGCACACACATTCAATATAATGCCCTGGGCATCGTATATGACCTGGCAGTTGATGGAGGGTAAGCCCTTGCGGTTTATGTAGACCCTACCCCGCTCACTGGGTGGTGCTTTTATGTGTGTGTGTGTGTGTGTGTGTGTGTGTGTGTGTGTGTGTGTGTGTGTGCAGTCTATAGCACCCACTACCTCAGGGTATTCTGATATTTAGTGGAAGAGACGCATATTGGTGGTCAATGTCTCATGGGTGTTGAGGAAATATATGTGCTCACCGGCATGTGCTGACATGGCATCCAGGAACTGGTGGAGTACCCTGGATGCTGATGCCTGTGAGATCCCCATGATATCCCTAGTTGGCCTTTGGAAGGTACCTGTGGCTAGTAGTCTTAAGCCTACACATACCTTGGTATCCACTAGGATGGGTTCCCCTCTGTTGGTTCTGTGTGTGAGACGTGGCCGGCACAGCTCAACAATTTGCTGTAGAATGTCCCTGTCCACCATATAGCGCTCCACTATCTCCAGCTCATGTAGCCCCTAGTAGGTTACCCTGGGTCTGTACACTCTTCTCCTTCTCCTCACTGTGGGTCGGTCATCAGCATTCACACCCTCACCACCCTCAGCCTCTTGCACATATTGATGTATGAGAGCAATAGCGGCCCCTAACATTTTGTTAGTTTTGTCAGGTAAAATTTCCCCACCTTTGTGGTGTAGAATTTGAGTAGAAAAAACAGACTGGAAGGTGTTTGCATAGCTTATAGTAGTGTGCTAGGCTGTTCCATGTGTAGTTGGCTGATTCTGATATATTTCACCTGCCAGCTATGCTAGTTCTCCTTGACTGCCTTCCTGTTTTCCCTTCCCATTGCCTTCCCATTTAAGCCCCGAGGCACGGCGCATATACCCAGTGCTCAGATGTGAACAGTGCTGCTATTTCCTATTTTTTTTTTTAAACTCAGTGCACAGCGCGCGCACCCATTTAGGCAATGTAAACAGTGCTAGGCAGCCTCAGACAACCACACTTCCTTAGCTGTGCTTAGCTAAGGGCAAACACAAGCCACAGAGTTCCAATAAGCTTACAGCATGCATGACACTGCACCTTATGAGGTCATCTACTGCTTATACTTACACCATATTGTTGCTGCACACCTTCACAGTTGGGTGTAAGCTAACACTGAAAGGAAATCTGTGATTCAGTATCAATTCCCTCATTTGCATAAAACCGAATGCCAATTCATATCTACCATACTTACACTGAGCCTTCCCCCTTAGCAACCACTATTCTCTGGCATTGTTGTCTTATGCATGCCATTGACTATCATGGCAAAATGCTGATTTGGGTTTAAAAGCTTATTTTCAACTTTTTTTTTCTTATTTTCAGGCTGATCCCATTTCTGCACCACTGCCCTATGCTTAAACATCCGAAATCGGCTCAAAAAAAATAAGTTATTTTTTATAATATTGCAACTATTTCTCATGCCAATGGCCATATATTTGGCCACTGACATGCCTACAACATTGAATACATGGTTTCTTTCGAGCTGTCATGCCTCCGTTTTGTAATTTGCAGAAATGTATTCTGTTAGTAACCTAATACATTTCTGCAGGTTACACTATTCCTGCACAGACACCTGCCTGCTTCCTGATCGCTAATTCACCTCATTTGCATGTTTTTCACCTGCAAATAGGGTAATTAGCATATAGCAGTGGTGTCCATGCAGGAATAGTGTAGGAACGCTCGTGCACGTACCAGGAGCTCAATCCTGGATCTCTCGTCAGCCATATTGTGTGCAGGAGCTCTTGCACTACTCCTGCACGCCGTGCAGAGTTTGCTGAATCCCGGGGTATTTTGAGAGAGATATTTTGAGTTTTTAGATAGCCAGGGGACAGGACTTACCTCGTTTTTTTCCTAAGTGGGGCCAGTACATTTCGTATTTTTAGCAACATATTGTACAGTGTCATTGGTTGGTAGGTTCTTTAGAGGTTAGTCCAGATATATTGCTTTAGGTACAAGATGAATGTGTCTTTGTTGAAATTTGAAAAGTTGTGAGAGTCGTACTAAAGTGGTGGTGATTTTTTATTTTTGTAGGTTTCTTATGGCGGATATAGGGAGATGGTGGCTTAGAGAGTCTGATCAGTTCTCAAGAGCTGATTTTACCTGGCAAAGAAGTGAGTATCCAATTTATTGGGGTAGCTCAAAAGAGTGGGAGTGGTGATCTGTTGTGCATGTTCATATAGATTTATGGCATGCATGTGTCTCAGACAGTCAATACTCAAGTCACCTAATAATAGTCTTTTGAGGGGGAATGCTGTATGCTACCCAGCAGAAGAGATCTACTGCTGTGCTATGATTTTCAGGTGGGATAGCAGCTCCTTTTATGTAAAAGAATTTGTGCTGATTTAGTTTGAAAGTAGATAACAGAATTTCAATTTTATCCTGCCTTGTGATACAATGATCTTTGATCATATATGGTAGCAGCTTAAAGTGCCTAACTCTGCTTTTGTTGACAGAATTTGGTTGACTTATGTTTTGTGAACTGCTAGAATGCTGGGAAAGAAATACTTACCCCCTACAGGGCTCAGTGTAGAGATTATTCCAATGTTTTGGTGAACTGGAATTTGCAGAAGTGTTATTTTTCATTGCTGACATTTATGTGTGTGTGTGTGTGTGTGTGTGTGTGTGTGTGTGTGTGTGTGTGTGTATATTCACATTCATTTTTATGTGCATGTCATGCCCTTGCAGACACACTCTTCAAACTGGTCAACGCAAGTTAAGTTTAGCTACTAGTTTTTCCCCTGATGAGTGGTGTACAGCAGCAACGATGACCTCCAGAAGGGTGGCCTTATGACCAGCCTGGGTAATTAAAGACCTATCAGCCTTACAATCCTCATCAGCAAAGCCATAGAACATTTTATAACTGACCTCAAACTGCGATAAAGAATCCTGATACACTTGTCCCTCAAGAGTTTAGTTTTGTGAAGAGCAGATCCTGTCTATTTAATCAGGTAAACGTCTTCAAAATGGCTATGGAGGCCATAGAAGGTGGCTACGGTGTATGTGCCAAATCGGGTTTAACACCATTCTTTATGATGGCATCATACAAAAGCTAAATGTTTTAAAAACTGACCCACATTTGATAACATGTACTGCAAACTGGCTGAATGACAGAAAACACAGTGCAAGTTGCAGGTGCTTCACCAGAAAGCACTGTGGTGTCTCTCAGAGCACTGTTGTGACCTTTCCTTTTTGCTACATAATTCACAGATCTCCAAGCAGACAGCCAAGACTTCTGGCTAAGTATGTTTGAAGATGATTGCAAACTAGGGGTTGTTGTAGTTAAACCACCCGACAGCAGCCAAACCCACTTGAATTAACTCTTCCAAGTAAACTTTTGTTGTACTAAAAATGGGCTCCAAATAAATGCTAAAAAGTATAGCATCATTAGTTTTGAAAGAAAAACCCTCCCCTCATCATATCATCTAGAAACACAACTCTAAGACAAAAATGTATTTAGGGACCTAGCTGCTTGGGTTGACAGCTCGCGGTATTTTGAGCATCATGTAAAAATAGTCGTCACGAAATTCTTTTATTAGCCCAGCTAACTGCCAGAGAAATATCACCAAGGTCTAAAGAGGTAAACATTCCCTTATACTCAGCATTGATGAGATCAGTTATTGAGTACAATGCTCTTTATGGGATGTATCTTACTAAAATATCAAACAATAAGAAAAACCCTAAAGATCACAGGTCTAAATGAGTTAATAAAGTGGGCTGGAAGTTCTATCCCTTCGTTTGACTTGTACACCTTTGAGGGAAGATCTCTGTCTCACTGCACCATCAGAGACTCCTGGACTTCCTGTTTCTCTGCAAGTGCAATATGTCCACCAATACTAGAAGCAGGGACCTAATTCTTCACAAACAAATAAAACATGGTAGAAGGACAGGTTTAAAATACAGTGAATCCCAAACCTCTGGAATAAATGTTCCCTACAAGTAAAGCAATGCTACTCAGTCTTTTCCTTTAAAAATAAACTGGATGGGTATCTACAAATTTACCCCAGGGTTGACTGGTATGGCCCTCCTGGAGAAAGAAGGTACAGCCTGATGGAGGGTAATGGTAATGCAAGATTGATCATTAGATTCAGTGTCCTTGGAACATCTATGAATCTTTGAATGTGTATGTTGACAAGCAGTAATAGTAACTCTAAATCGTACAAGAATCAGGACTCACAGAATAAGGCATCATACTTCCAAAAGGCAGCCCTCATAGAGGTAAATTATCTAGTTTGCAAAACTATGATAGTTATTATCCCACAGCTGCTCATCTTTCCTTTTCACCTCCTCTCTTCATACAATTATAGCTACGGTGAGGTGAAAGTGGCAGCTACCCTACAAACAACCTGTTTGGGGGGTACAACTGGCAGTGCAATTAAGCTACTGATTGAACACAAGTGGAGTACAGGCAGTAATTTAAGCAGCCTTGGATGGTATCTCATTGCTTCTTAAATGACTTCTAATGAGAGTGTGTCCTAACAATTGTGGAAAAGACCTTGTAAAAACTGTCTGGTATAGCTTCTTTTATTTTTACTTTTCTTCCTCAGCTGCTCAGGAAGGTCGACAATAGATCTAGCTATAACTCTGCTCATCTGCTCCATGACCTCTTGAATACCTCCACAGAATCTGGAAGCCCATTACACCCAGCAACCGCCCTTTCTATGTAGTGCTAAAGTAAAATACTTTAGACTTGTCAATGCAGTATAGTTTTGCTAACAAGATCATCTAATGGGATACTAGCATTGCTGATAACTTCTATATCTAGGTCTGGAAAGGAGCATGTGCCACCAATGGGTCAGCTGACATAAAGAATGATATAATACCAGCTAAGAATGTCCTTCTGTTGGGTGGGCATAGAATACAAGCATCTCCAATGTATCCATGCATGTAAAGTTTTCTAAGCAGAAAGTGCAGAACACCAACCAACACCAACGTATTTGCTACTTTGGTCTTCAGAAAAAGAAAAAAAACAGGATCTTATCATGCCATGTGAGTGACACCACATAGCCACTATACTCTAGAGGCTGTACTACACTGCAACAAACCAAGTGTGAGCTACAAAAGGCTACAGTAATGCAGCCCACCTATATCAGATGACAGGAAGAACTGCAAAGTAACCTAGTTGATGCCATTCCATGTAGCTCATACAGTGCAACAGCCAAACACAAGAAATAAATAATAAATTAGTCATCTTTGAAGCTGGGCAGCTGTACAGTGGATGTTGCATAGCGACACAGTGTGCTAGGTATACAGTGGGAGCTGCTGTGGGGAACAGGCCACCACAAACACCATAATATACCAAGTGGTAGTCGCTGCACAAAGTATGAAGATGAGCTACATCAAACAGGCAGTCAGTATTTTTCTGCAGCTGAAACTAACTCAAGGAAGTACAATTTTCTGCAAGATAACCAGCTGAAGGCCAGATTGCTGACACTGGGTAAAGTGATATTCTTGTTCCTGCATACTCTAGAAATGGTTTTATAAGCGAAAAATGTCAAAGAATATTGTTACAAAAATGTCATAGAATATTGTTATGAGAGAATGAGTTTGGTTAAATACTTTTGGTCACTAGGGTGTTTTCAGCAGGGGTTAGGGAAGGTCATCAGAGTAAATCAACAACCAAAGAAAATTTTCCAAGGGTTAGAAAAAAAGGCAGATAGCCTCGATAAAAGGGGTGTTTGCCTGTCAAAAGAAAACAGCACGTAAGACAAGGCAGTAACATGGTCAAAAAGATAGCAAGAGTCGTCAGAACAAAAGTGGAGTTGACCAAAGAAACAGCAGTAGGGGGTGAAGACCAGTCAAAAAAATGTTCAGTTATTTGGTAAAGAACAAGGAAAATGTAGGAAATATAGATCTTGAAGAATAATGGGAAGAAGTACGAGGGGATCGGATAGTAAATAAAAATAATGCAAGACCTTTTCACATCACTATATACAGAAGAGCAGAAAGTCAGGAAGGAGAATGAGGGGTGATACGCGATAGCTGCAAGAATGAACATGAAAAATATGAGAAAGAAAAGGTGGTCCTTAGAGAAACCAAGACACATGGAATCAAGTGAACTGCCTCTAAGAGTGCTACAGGAGCCAGCAGAAGTGCCAGGGGAACTGATGGTGAAATTACACACTTTAGCTCTGGAAACAGGAGTGGTGTTGTAGGACTGCAGGACATCAATGCTAGTGCTTTGCTTTACAAAGGTAGGGGTAGAGATGCTAGGAAGGTAAGCAGGCTATTCATGCTGCTCTCAGGGAGACATCATGGATGAAAAGTCAGGCACATAAGTCAGTGGAATTCCAAAACACAAACAAGCAATACAATAATCATTGGCATGGATCATAAAGGAGGAGGTCTTATCAGTCGAATATGCGTTAATCCTATGAATGCTGAGGGAGACATGGAACACTCAGTCTGCCAGTAGAAAGACTGGTAGAGGAGTTAGCAAATGTAAAGTATGGTCAGTAATACTGAGACAGGCCCATGAACCATCCAGTCGACCACATCCCTCATATGCAGTAGTCAAAAGCACTTTCTGTATTTAAAATGTATTAAATTTTGATCTCATGGCTATAAAAAGGTGCTGCACCTTAATAATATCATTATGCTTATATTACTTAATTAGCTGACCACTGTCGATTTTGTTATTGTTAAGGGTTAACATCCTATGTCCAACTTGGATAAAATTTGTACCAAATGCTTGTCCATTTCAATGCCATATGTATGCCAGTGTAAACAATTTATTTTCACTACGCTAGTCCTTTCAGCAACATTACTGTATGTGGACATTATGATCTATTACTGTAAAGTTTTTCCACATGGCTATTTAATTCACCTGCTTAATGTTACAATTCCTAATTAGTAACTGTAAAAAACGCATTCCACTAAGAATATAACAAAGGTGAAAGAGCTAGTACAAATATTACTGAATATTATTATCAGAGAGAGAGAGAGAGAGAGACATAGACATTGTTGACTGGGCTAAAAAGGAAGTTACCAAAATAACTTCTGGAGAGTCATTTTGGATCTTTAAAAGCATTCTGGCTATCAGAGGAAAAGGTGTAAATCACAGTGAAACATTATCATTCATGAGAATCAGAAAGTATTTGTCTTCCAGGCCTTTCACCAGTGAGTTCTTGAACAGAACTTCAACTGTCTATTGTGAATGGAGGCAAACAGACCTACATGAGGAGTTCCTCACAGGTGGATGATTTCCAAAAGATCCTGGGATGCAAGTCTTGCTCAGCTCGTTTGCCACAAAATTCTGCTCTGACTGAATTTAAGTACCCTACAGGGATAGTTGCTAGTTTCTAGGCTATCATAATCAGTCTGCAAAAGGAGGTAAGATCTGGTTCCCACACTACTGTTTATGTACCACATGACTGTGGTGTTGTCTGTGTCGAATAATAAAGTCCTGGACTCTAGAGATGGTTTACAGATCTGAGAGCATTTATTAATGTATTTATTAATTTGATATTCATGTTCTTCATCTTGTTCTGCTTGTTCAACAGGCCCTGAGCATACACCCCTTTGTGTACAGCTCCCTACGCAAAAAGCATATGTGGTTACAGACTGAGTGGGGGCTGGAGAGAAGAAATGGAGACCTTAAGTGAGAGACAACTGGCTCACCCACCTTAGGAGCTCCCTTTTAACAAAGCATTGCACCAGGATCTGGAAAGAGAGTTGGTGATGATATTAGGTTCATACTGACTTGAGAAACCATAGATATTCTCTCAAGTGAAGTCTAGCCAGAGGAATCATAAGAATCGTAGAGGACATGAATCTTAAAACCCTGAAATAGTCCCTGGTTGTTGACAGAATTTGACTAGAAATGTCAGAAACTTTCTTGTAGAATTACACTTACCCTGAGGAAGAAAAGCCATCAGGATGGATGAATCTAGAAGACAACTTAGAAGCACTTATCTTCTGAGACAGAATGAGAGGATTTTATGAGGTTCAACTGAAATAAAAAAACTGAGAAGTATGCTTTTAATAAAAAGACAAGATTATTGAGAGCTTAGAAAAAGATTATGCAAAGAGAATTAGATAATAGGCAACTTTTAAATTATATTTTTGCCTTGATGCATACATTAGATCATCAGTAATGCAGTGTCCTGAATTCTAAATGTATATTTAATATATCCCAAATACTCATCCATTTTTTAAAATACACTCAATGAGCACAAGTAGCTATTCATTCCACAACCTTGGTACCATTTGTGCCACAAACCTTTTATTATGATTCATTATATAATTAGGACTTTGATCTCTAATTTCCAGACAGGATTCAGTCAAGGTCAGTCCAAATATTTTCCTTAGGTCCTCATTAATGGCAGCCTTAAATGCCAGGCACTATTTAACTCTGACTACTCTATAAAATATGCTATAAATGCAAATAAATTTTACTGTATCAGAATATGACAGCTGATGTATATTCATTATATGCAGAAGGTAACCTAAAGCTTTGGAAGATGGCCAGCTGTTGCATCTTTTGTAGGATATAACCCGTATAGCTAAGTCTACTGCAGCAGTGATGAATATGAACATCATACTGATCATTGCTGCAGTGATCAATATGATGAATATCAGGCTCTAACTCCCTGAAACAGCATTTAATCTAGAATTGAAGGAAACAGACAATTGACTGTACAAATGTGGGGAAATCCCTTGGAAAGGGGTCACATTTCCAGTGGTAGACTTTTTGATTTATTCTTAGGACCCCAGGTGTCCAACGTAATCTGTGCCAAAGAGGAAAGTGAAGACCAAAGTTGTGGGAAAGCTCTACTGTGTTGCCAAAATGGGAGGGCAACAGAGTGACTATTTCTGCAATAAATCTGATGTTTTATATTGCCCTTAAGCTTGGGGAGGCCCTTCTTCTTTTTTTTTTCAACCTCCCTGCCACTGCATATTCTTTGCTGGGATTGTTTGTATTGCTTTCTATAAGAATCCTGGGCTAATAGGAAAGTTTCTGCTATATTTGGGAACGGGATTGAAATACTAGAGAGATCTCTTGGATTAGCTTACTCCTTTCTTCAAACCTTTTGAGGACCTCAGCAGAGGAAGGCCCAAAAACTTCTTCATCCAAAGGTGTATTCAGAAGTTCAGATTTCATATCCTCCGATAAATTATAAGCAGACAGCCAAGTAAATCTCATAACTTATCCAGTGGCAGCTTCTCTGGGCACAGCATCAGATGTGTCATACAAACATTTAAGTAGCTATTTAGTAATTTGAGACGCAAATGAAAGTAAAGAATTAAAATATGCCTTAGTATCAGACAAAGGAAGATCAGCAATTAACTTTTTCATATTGTCCAAAGAAGCCAGAAGAAACTAAGATATATGTGCTTGACAATTTACTGTTCTATATGCTAAGGTGGAACACTTTCACAAATCAAACAAAAGTTCATTGAATGTTGGAATAAAGTTAGCTGTCAAAGTGTTCAGAAGAAGTTGGTTTTCAAAAGAAAACAATTGTAGAATTTGCCTTGGGATTTCTAAAGAGAAATGTGTGTGTCTGTTAAATTTTATACAGTTTTTTGAGGACAATCTACTTGTTAACAATCTTTGTTGGGTGTTCCAAATTTATTATTCATATGAAATACCTCCTTCATTCTAGCAGTGATGTCAGGGGAAAAAAACTTTTTATCTGGCGATTCAGAGGATAAGCTTTCTTTAACCAATCATCTTTTACTGCCTTAGCTGAAGAGGATGCAGGTATAGAAGTATGTTTTAGTTTGAGCTTCCTTTTCCTGGGAGCATCTACAGAAAAGTAGCACTCAGACATATGATCATGTCCCTGGGAATTCAACTCATCAGCAGGGCTGGGTAAAGGAATAATGTTTGCTCCCTCCTCCCAGCAAGAGTGGTTGTCCCCTGCCTGAAGCAAATGTACAACTGTCTTTGCAGAATGGGACTACCTCTTGGCTGTTAGTAGCTTCACAAGGTGCAATGCCTGAGGAGTCGAGAGAGGCTGAGGGGACAATCTAAGGGCTCTGAAATGGCCATTGCATCATTACCCAGCAAAGGTTGAAGGCAAGGAGGAAGCTGGAGTGGAAACCAAAGCATCCCTGGATACCTTACTTTTCCTAGAGACCAGAGGTGAACATCAGAGAAGCCATAGCCCTAGTTTATTACTCTACAGTTATGAGCCTTTAACTTTTGATTTTCTACATGTAGGACATGTTAATTATGCCTGCTTCTTAAGAGTTTTATAAGTAAAACATCTACAAAACCAAACAAGACTGAGTGTTGTTTTCTTCCTGTAAACTAAATAGACAATACATGTACAGATCTTTGTAGCAAATCTGGCCACTACATGAATATTTCCTCTTTTTCTTAGACACAATTTTTTTAGAAAAACAGAAATACTTTTCTCAAATAAAATGTATGGAAGTTTCCAACAGGGTACTTACCTGTCCACTTTTAAACTAGCCAACCACTGAACCTATGAAACTGAAAGAGTGCGTGATTTGAGGGCTGCTTTAACAATAAGAAAATTCTGAATTTTGTCACCCAAATGTCTACTTTTATATCAGCTTTATACCAGCTCTCCCTCCAGCTCTAACATTCACACAAGTACATGGAAGGTCCCTAAAACTTTATTTTACTTATTACCTTTGTTGACTGGGAAAGTCTGATTGGACTGTGCAAAATCCCTTTTCAGCAGAGGCCTAGGCAGAAAAGCTCCACATGCATACATTAACAAAAATGCTTAGATTAATAAACAAGTAAAATAGAACAATATTCACAGGTATGAACATAAATTAGAGCAAGGGGCGGCCATGGTGGTGCAGCAGTTAGCGTTGCCGCCTCACAGCAAGAGGTTCGATTCTCGGCTGGGGTGCCTACTGTGCGGAGTCTGCATGTCCTCCCTGTGGTCGCGTGGGTTTCCTCCCAAAGACATGCTGTAGGTGGATTGGACACTCTAAATTGGCCCTAAGTGTGAGTGTGTGCGTGTGTGCCTTCTGTGGAAGGTTGGGCGCTGGGCTGGCAACTCGACACTGTAAAACTCCACTGCCAATCATGAGTGGACAGGTGATCCACTGTGGTGACCCCTAACCGGGAAAAAGCCGAAAGAAGAAGATGAACATAAATTAGAGCAGCACTCGTTAAGGAGGTAACAGATAGACAAGTATTACAAGTTATGAAAGTTGGTGTTTCATGATAAGTAGGCAACATAATAGTAGACTTGGTGCATAAAGAGTAAGGCCAGTTTAGATAGTAAGGACTGGATAATTTGTGATCAGAAATATATAGTTAGGAGGCACTGAGTGATAAGAAAGGTCACACTATGTCAAACTGAATAGAGGAAGAAGAGAAGATATCAGAGTAGTGTGGGAAGAGCTGTAAAGATGTGAAGTTAGTTTAAGGTAGTTGGAAAAAGGGAGATGGATGGCAGTAGTCTAAGAAAGTTAGAGGAAAGAAAGAGGGTGAAATAACACAAGAGGAAGTGAATTAGGATGGAAATGGAGGAGGGATATAAGCTAGGTGTGGAAAGGAGTTATGTGTGAGGCATTAAGGAAAAAGGAGATAATTGTCAGGAAAAGATAGGGAGGAAACATAGATGTTTATGAAGGAAAAGGTAGAGAGTAGGGTTGGAGATAAGGTTAGGTTTAGTGAAAGGAGGCCAGATTTGCAGAATTTATTCTGGGTGAGAACAGATGCATAGCCAGGAATTATTTAGGTGTTGTTTTAGAGCCTGCTCAAAACTGTTCAGTTTGCCAATTTGTTTAGAAATTGAAATAGAAGCTGGCCAGACATTCAAACTTTGCAGGATACATCTCTTATAGCTTAGGTTATTGCACCAGTGATCTAATGGTGGATATCCTTAAATTATCTATGGTGTTTTCTCCAGATGTGCACTTACCCATGCTATTGCCATGATAATGAGAGCGAACAAGCAGGGTCCCATCATGTTCCAGACTCCCCGGCGGCCCAGCTGCAGTGACATTGCAATGAAGAGAGAGCCAATCACGAACATCAACTTAAATGATGAAGAAAAAAAACAACAACATAAGGAAAATGACTTGGGTTAGACCAGTATTCTCAGGCATTATTTAATTTTACAACAAGCATATTTTCCTTTAATCTGCATATCAGGAATGTCCAGATTTTCACTGGGTACTCCATACTAAGCCTAGTCCATGGTTTGGTCTTCTATTGCAGATTCACAAACACTGTTCATCAGTTCAAAATTCAGCATGAGAAAACAGAGAAAAAAGATTTTGATGGCAGACCAGGGCCACTTGGCCCACATAGTCTGCTCATTTCCTTAAATGCTCTGTAACCTGCAGATATTACTGAATAGCTTCTTTCTTTCTTTCCAACCTGGAAACCAATTTAACAGCAGCCTTGCACATATCCTGAATTCTGCCACACTTTTAAATAGTGATACATTCTCAGAAATGTTACTCTAATCACTAAACTTTCTGTGAAAATATATTACCTCATATCTCTTTATGCTCTCTACCTTGTAACTTTAAACTGTGTCCTCCTGCTCTCAACTTGCTTCTTTTTCTGCAGGAATATCACTACGTGGAAACCTCTGAGGTACCTAAATGTTACTGATTGCTATACAATGCCTCAAAAGTCACTTTAGTGAACATCACTTTAACAAACAGAACTAAGCAAAATGCATTTTGGGAAACAAAATCAACAAACTGCGTTTTCTGTGGCTGCAGAGCTGGGTCCTCTACACTTCACTATTTAGTATAAGCACATTCAAAGTTAGTGAATCTTGGGGGAAGAGCATAATCCCTACTGCCTGGATATCTGAAAACAAACACATACAGATACACACTATGACACATACACAAACTAAAAGTTTCAAGGTTTTCCTGTACACAGCAGAGAGAGTCCACATTCAAAATGACCTCTTCTGTTATAATTGAGTTTAAGTGACATTGGGTGACCCTTTGAGGTGGTGAATAACTACCAGTGTTTCTATCACAGCTCTCTATCCACACCCTTTAAAGGTTTTATATTAAATTTTTACTGATGTTTCTTTATATTGCTTTTGGAAAAGCTTGCGCACCATTTTGTTGCTCCCATCTGTACTGCCCTCCTTCTTGTCTATGCATTGATAGAAATGAGGTTTCCAGAGTTGCATACTTACATTTTTTGCACTTTTTACACACTACAAATGGGGTGGTATATTACCAAATAACATAACCAATTTCATTGACAGTATCAAAACCACCACCTTCATCTGCAACAGCAAAGATCAGACCAAGATGCAAAATGGAGTAACTTATACACAATGTGTAGAAAATGTTTTTCTATCGTTTTTTTTTTCCATAAGTGTTACATATCAAGAGGTTATGTACTCACCATAACGTTCGATGTATGTAGTCCATCTCGCCTCACATTCTTACCCATGGGTTCAGAGCCGAATGTCGGCTCTGACTCAGCCATACTTTAGCTCAAAGTCTTTCTATTGGTTGGGCTAAGATGGTATCCCATGCTGCACTGCTCTCTATCCCTAGATCTAGTTTGCTGCGAGCACCAGCACTCACTCTCCATGCATAACAACACCTAAGGAAGGAAGAACAAACCAAGAATGAAGGGAACTCTGAAACCAGGCCTAACCTCCAGATTCTCCAGGATGGGGGAAGGTGGGGGGGGTAAGTAAGAATGTGAGGCAAGATGGACTACATACATCGAACGTTGTGGTGAGTACATAACTTCTTGATGTTATGTAGTCCAATCTCGCCTACATTCTTACCCGTGGGACAGCGTCCCCAGCACCTAAATCCTGGGAGGCTCAGTGGAAAATACTCCTGAGCACTGTGGAACCAAAGGAAGACCTACCTCTCTAGATACCACATCTAACTTGTAATGAGTAACAAAGGTGTGAGGAGATGCCCAAGTAGCCGCAGCACAAATATCATTCATAGACAATCTGGCCTGAAAAGCTGCAGATGTAGATACCGACCGGGTAAAGTGAGCCTTCACTCGGAATGGTAAATCTCTTCCCCCTGAAATTTAAATGAAAGAAATACTACTGGAAAGCCACCTGGACAACATGACTTTGGAAACAGGAGACCCAATTCTGCTTTCCGAAAATGAAACAAACAACTGATCAGATTTTCTGAGGTTCTTCGTTCTGTGCAAATAAAATCGCGATTGTCTGTACACATCCAACTGCTGAAATTTGAATTCTGCCTTGTTTGAGAACTGAAAAAACACTGATAATTCAATGGATTGGTTAAGGTTACTAACTGACGCTACTTTGGGAAGAAAGGAAGGATTCGGTCTGAGAGAAACCCTGTCCTAATGAAAAATCAAATAAGGTGGTTTGAGTGATAAAGCTTAAAGCTCCGAAACACGTCTGGCTGACGTGATGGCTACCAGAAAGACAGTCTTCCAAGTTAAGAATTTTAAATCACAAGTGGCTGCAGGCTCAAAGGGGAGTGAAGTAAGACCCTGTAGAACAAAGTTTAAGTCCCAAGGCATAACAGGTTCAGAGACAGGAGGATGAAGCAACAAAGTGCCCTTCAGGAAAGCCTTACAGAGTCTATGTGCCATTAGACTAGGTTTGTCTGCGACATGAAAGGTAGAAATCGCCGCCAACTGGGCTTTAATGGTTGCGGTAGATGATCCCTGGTTGAAAAGCATAGAAAGGAACTCCAATACTGACGAGACTGGAGCTGTGTAAGGGTCAATCTTTTTGGCAGGTGCCCAGATGGAAAATCTCTTCCATTTGCTGTAATAAATCTCCCTGGTCGAAGGCTTATGAGAGGAAGATAGAATATGAACCACCTCCGGCGAAAAATGGTGAAGCCTAACTAATGACGGAAGTGGAGTAGCCAAGCTGTCAACCGGAGGGTCCGAAGAGAGGGATGGAGCTGCCCTGACATGCGAGTCATTAAGTCTGGTTGTGGGTCCAGAATCCAAGGAGCATCCATGAGATAGGGATGGAGAAAGGGGAACCAAATTTAACGAGGCCAGTGTGGAGCAATCAGAATCATTTTGCTTCCCAAGGATTGCGCTTTCTGAATAACCTTTGACAGCAAAGGAACGGGAGGGAAGGCATATAGTAGACCGGAAGGCCAATCGTGGACTAGAGCATCCCTGGGTGACTCTCCCTGAGGGGGGATAAGGGTGAAGTAGCTGCTGCAATTGGCATTGAGGGGGCTGGCAAAAAGGTCACAGCAAGGCTGACCCCACCCGCAGAAAATCTGCTCCGCAACTTGACAGTTCAGGGACCACTCGTGAGGCATCAGAATAGCTCTGCTTAGCCTGTCTACAATCACACTGGACTTCCCCGGAATGTGCGTTGTTACCGGAAAAAAATTGGGAAGACACTGCCCACTGCCAAACTCGCATGGCCTCTCTGCAAAGGGGGTACGACTTGGTTCCTCCCCATTTGTTCAGATACCATACCACCGACATATTGTCTGAGTGGATTGCAATAGTCCCGAGAGGAAGAAAGCTCTGAAGTGCTTGCAACGCTAGTAGCACTGCTCTCATCTCCAGGACATTGATATGCAGATGCATCTCGTGCTCTTGCCACGTGCCTTGGACTGCCCTGCCTAGATAATACCCCCCCACCCCATCTGGGAGGCATCCGTGGTCACCCTGGCAACTGGAGGCGAAGGAACGAAGGGCTTTCCCACATTGAGGTTGTCGGTGTGAAGCCACCAACTGAGATCCTGTTTGCACCTGTCGGTGAGTAGAATAGGGTGAGAAAGTGGAAGACGTTGAAGAGACCACTGGGCAAAGAGTAGCCACTGAAGGAGCCTCATATGTAACCTTGCCAGGGGGGCTAACATAATTGTAGCAGCCATCGTCTCCAACAATTGGAGGACCAATCTTGCCTTTACTCTTCTCAGAGGGAGCAAGGCGTGAACCTGTTGTTGTAGGACTATGATTCTTTCCTGTGGCCCGCATGAGGACGATGTCTAATTTGGCACCTATAAATGTGACACACTGCGAGGCCAGCAAGGCAGATTTTTCCCAGTTCAAGGTGATGCCCAACTGTTGACATAGGTTGATAGTAGCATCACTGGTCTGAAGTAGAGATGCCTGGTGGTGGCAGTAAGGAGCCAGTCGTCCAGGTATGGAAACACTTGGAATCCCTGATGTCTCAAGTGAGCAGTCACCACTGCATTGTATTTGGTAAACACCCTGGGGGCTGTGGTGAGACCAAAGAGCATGGCTCGAAACTGAAAGTGACTGGCTCCCAGCTGGAAGCGTAGGTGACTTCTGGATGCCCTGTCCATTCTTTATGTGGTAGTAAGCATCCTTGAGGCCGATGGAGCACATCCACACTTCTTTTCCCAACAATGGGAGAATAGATTGCAACGTGACCATTCGGAACTTGGACTTTTGCACATGGGTGTTCAATCGGCTGAGATCCAAAATGGGTCTCAGGTCCCCTGTCCTTTTCGGCACCAAAAAGAATCTGGAGTAAGTCCCTAATCCGATCTGGTCTGAGAGGACATGTTGGATGGCTCCTTTTTCTAGCAGCTTTGAAACTTCTGAAGCTGCAGAATCCCTTTGACTGGGTGGAACATCTGGGATTTTTTTGATTGGAGGGGGAGTTGACGAGAAGGGAATGACATATCCTCCGGAAATTATTCGTAGAACCCATTGGTCCTAGTTGATATCTTGCCAGGCCTCCGGGTATAGAGAGATTCGACC
Organism: Protopterus annectens; assembly: GCF_019279795.1. Lineage (NCBI taxonomy): Eukaryota > Metazoa > Chordata > Ceratodontiformes > Protopteridae > Protopterus > Protopterus annectens. The sequence continues at coordinate 652,307,680 of NC_056746.1, forward strand.
CTCGACTGGCTCCGGAAACGCACAGTCAGGCCTCCCATCAGGAGCGGCGGTAGGAGAACCATGAAAGGAATCGTGGTCTCCCGAGTTGCGAGGGCCTCCTCTGCCCCTAGGGCCGCATCTACCTGAATAACCACCCCCTCCCCTGCCTCTGGAGGGGGGCTCACCTTGTGCATCGGGAAAAAACCTCTGTGATTTCTTGAATCACATCTTTCCACCCCTCTGGGCCTTGGGATAAGGCCTAGAGGGAAGGGGAAAAACTGACTCCTTCGGCAGACAGAGTTTTTCCCTCTTGCTCGCACCTAGTGAGAGTGTCTTTCACCTTAGTTCCGAACAAAGAGGAACCATCAAATGGGGCGGTGAATGTAGACTTGAAGGCCTCCGCAAAATGACAAAGGTGCATCCAGGCATGTCTCCTAAGAGTGACTCCTGAACTTGCTGCCCCCACTCGCTCCCTTGGCTGCGTGAGAGATCAACCTCATGGAGGAGTTCGCAATAGAATTGAGGGTAAACATCTGAGCGTTGACCTTCTGAGCCACCGCCTCAGAAACGTTACCTGTTAGAGTATCTCCAAGCTCCTTTAGGAGTTCTCTCTGGAGCCGTGTAAAGTGTGATAAGTAATTCAGTGACCGCAAAGTAAAGGCCGCTGAAGAAAACGTACGCTTCCTGTATCAGTCCATAGTCCTAGACTCCTTGTTAGGGGGATGGACGGTGGAAGAAGTCTCAGCTAATTCCTTCTTGGTTGCCACTGCCACCACCATGGCATCCACAGGGACTCCCTTGGATAGAAATTCCTTATCAGGAGGGGCAGACAAAAATTTATTGGGTCTCCTGGGGACTGGTTCCACAGAGTCAGGGGTTTCCAACACCCTTCGACAAACCAGATCCAGAAGCTCGAAGGGTGGAGACACCCAGGAGGTGGAGGGCAGAGCACCAAAGGCCTTCAGGAACACCGACTCCTCTTCAGAGGGGGCTTTGGATGGCCAGTCACCTCTTTGCTTCAAAATCTCTAGGATGTCAGAGAAAGAAACATCCTCAGAGGATGACTTGGGGGACCTTTCCAATTCCTCAAGGTCAGTGTCTGATGTGAGAGACTCATCTTGGGAATCTGTGTGCTTCCTCTTGCACGTTCTCTTTCTGGGTGGCTCCTCAGGCAAAAACTCTGAGGGGCCCTCAGAAATATGGGGACTACTCGTGGGGGTACCCTGAAGCCTTGGGGCTCTGCTGTCAAGAGAGAGAGCAATCAGAGACCTGCACCGGTGCTGTAGGGGACAGAGTGACTGAACCGTATGATGCCGCTAACGATCTGGCTAGCGCGCTCCGCATGGCATTGAAAGCTGGTCCTCCCTGGTCTGAAGATCAACCAGCCTCCGAAGCAGAGACAGGAGTCAGGCTTCCCCACGCTGAAGCACCGAGAGGGAGACTAGGAGCCGAGAGATGTCCCGAAGCCTCTCCCTCGGGTCCGACCAAGGAATCCTGAGTCCTCCTGACCCCCATGGACGGCGCCGATGGGGTTAGAGCTGATGTCAGAACCAATAAGCCAGGAGGGGCTATCGGAACCGACCTAGGGATATCACATGGAGCCAAGCACTCTGGCTCCGAAAGCTGAGATGCGCTCGGAGGAGGAAGTATCGATGTAGGTAGAGGGACAGGCTCCAGAGCCGACTGGGTTAGAGCTGAAAACAATTTTGCCAGTACCAGTGACTGAAGAAGTCTCTGCACCACTCTATCGACGTCCACATCCGATAAGGTCCTGGAGGATTTGGAGGATAGGGAGGGAGATCGAGACCTCCTCTCTGAAGGAGACCTGCGAGGAGGAGATACTGGCCTACTGCTAGGCGACCGGCTCTGAATAGGCTCCAAGAAAACTGGAGCCGAAGCAGGTTCCATAACTACTGACACTTCCTGTGGCCCCGAGGACAATGGAGCCGAGGATGTCGTTGAAAATTTTGCCGTTTTCTCCGGTGGCTCCGATGAAATTGATGGAGCTGGGGATCGCTTTTTAGCCTTGGAAGATTTAGCTTTTGATGGAGAAGACCTAAAGCTGGAAGCACTCTCCAAACCCTCCTCAAAGGAGGATTTCAGAAGTCCCATCAAAATCAATTTGTTCTTCCTCTCCTGAAGAACACGAGGGCTAAAAGCATGACAAAAACTACACGATTCCTGGAGGTGAATCGCTCCCAGACAGTACACACAAACAGAGTGTCCATCAGTGATGGGCATCTTATAACTACACCTGGTGCACTTCTTAAAGCCCGAGGGCTTGTGCTCCTTAGTATCTTTAGACATAGCTACTCGGCGTTTGTGGTAACTAACTCAAAAATTAGACCAACGGTCAAACAGCCACAAGCGTGGGAACAGGACAAACAGTACACCACAAAGACCTCTAGCTAAAACGGTCCCAGACACAAGTACAAGGGGGGAGGACTAATTCCTCTAATTTAAACGGTTTTAGCCCAAGGGAAAAAGTTAGCACACAAGGAAAGCAAGGGGACAGACTAGGTCCTCTAACTGAAAACGGGCCTAGCCCGTTGGAAACAGCTAGTGGGATACCACAAGAACACACTATAAAGAAAAAAAAAAACTTTTCCACAACACAGTAAAGAAACACACACAAATGGCTATGAAAATAGCTTTTTTTGCAAAAAACTTCTCTGCTATAAAGAAGAAAAGGTACTTAGCCACAGCCAAGAGCGTGACCACGTCCGAGCTACACGAGCGGCAAATGAGATCTGGGGATAGAGAGCAGTGCAGCATGGGATACCACCTTAGCCCAGCCAAAAGAAAGACTTCGAGCTAAAGTATGGTCGAGTCGGAGCCGACATTCGGCTCCGAACCCACGGGTAAGAATGTAGGCGAGACTGGACTACATAACATCTATTTTTACAGTTTGGAATTTTGCCCAGAGATAAGATAAACATACCAACAGGCAAAAAAATACATATACTTTTGTATAACAGTTGACAGTAAATTATATTTATAAGACACATGCTGAAGCATTATCAACAGCTGCAGGCAGGACTATAGGGGGTGATCTTCTAGAAATGTTGCTCGCCAAAGGACTAAGGTTGTGCTACCAGAGTAGCAAGCACTTAATCACTTCAAATTACAATGTGCAGAATGAGTGTAGTTTCATTTTCAGCACAATTTCGCTTGTAAGCTTAAGACAGCAGAGAAGAGGGTATCAATATTGGTCAAAACATTGAAGTACAGTAGCTGTTTCAAAAGGAACATGATCTTGCAGGTAATGTACTGTAGACAAAAAAAGGATGAACTGGTAGAACTGGTAAAAAGGCTTTTAGTGACAAGTGCCTGCTACAAGGACTAAGGTTTGATAAATGTGGCTTCCCAAAAAGAAATTCAAAAATGCACTTTTAGATGAGTAGTACTGACTAAACTAGTTTCAGGGCAGTATAGCAAAATGTGACAAGGTAGATAATAAACTGGTCATCTTTAAAAATAAGCTCTACATAGATTTATGGGTATTCAAAACTAAAACATATACCAAGTTGAAATGCAGACGTATCATTTACCACTGCTAAAGTATATGTATGCATTTATGCATATTATATACAAACATTGAGACTGACAGAGAGAGATCAGAAATACTCTTTACCCAAGGTGACTGCTGGACTTCTGAAATATGTGCATTCAGTATTAACACACAGAATGCAGAATGTCCTGTGCTGCAATCTAATAAAGATCAGAAAGCCTTAAGATGTAGTGTGAAACTTTAAATGCAGACAGAACTGCAGTGCTATGTAAAAGTTGGAAGAGTGCAGAGACACTCGAAGTGCAATGGACAGGATGAAAACATACTGGGTGGTTCGCTCAGTACTGTAGCAGAACAGTCATCTTAAGTTACAGCCATCACAACCTCAGACAGCCAAAGTTTCAGTGAAATAATCAAGGCACATTGGGAAAGATAAAGAAATTGATCTCACAGCCTAAAACAAATAAGTATAAGCGGTAGTAGTACCAGTCATGAAAACAATGAGCAGAAGTAGTACCAGTCATGAAAACAATGTGCAGGGGGGCTATCTAAGCAAACACTTATTTACGTGCATGCCTAAAATGCAAATGTACTATGGGCATCTGGTGCTTTGTACTGCTACAATTCATTGTCAATGAACTTCAACCTCACAGAATTTTTACAAAGAGATTAACCACTCAGAAAATGCCAGCACTGTAGAACTGCCAAAAGTACCCAGAAATGAACTGTATCAAAAATCTAGCAAGCCTTACAAATCAACTGTTACTGATCTGCCATTAAAATACCTGTTACTTGTCCCTGTCCTGCCCTTCCCCCTCCATTACATAATACTCACATATTTGAAGATCTCCTTTATCCGAGCCATGCAGAGAATTGTAACCCAGATGGCAACAACAGAGCCCAGGAAATCACAGAACTGCAGTGTGTCGTAGTCCATGATGCACATTACCGCTATCCCTGGCTGGTCACATGCATGGTAGAACTGTTAGGAAGAAAGAGAAACAATCAGCATTGAAGCGTCAAAAGTTTGCATCACCATTTCATCAACAACTAACAGACCCCTCCTTCAGGCATATGACTGCTTAACAAGCAGAGTTACAGCTCATCTAACAGCAAATGAAACTGGAAAAGTTTAAATAAGTGTTAGAAAAAGGAAGATAAATGCTTTAAATATAATTTCAACTCTAACAGAGCTAGTTTTCTGCCTTCAGTGTTACTTGTATCCACCATACTATAAAAAAATACAATGGTACTAGAGACGTACAGTATTACCTAATTCCAGTTACTTGTTGCTATGTTATATAACCAGCATTTCATAATTTTGGAACTATTTGGCTGTTTGCCAAATTGCTGTAAAACTTCTGCAATGATGTCATGTTAGCATAAAGTACCAAAAGGCATCTGAAACTTCACTGCATTATATGCCACTGAAAAAAAAGACACCGAACCCTCAGTTTATGGGGAAAAAATGTGTAAATGAGTACCCACTGTGATATTCCTACGCAGTGAACGTGCAACACAGGATTAGACTGTGAATATTCTGCAAAGCCAATGTGACTCAAGGAGATGACAAAGCATTCTTGACTACACACAGAAAATATGCACACCTGGCATCTAAGAATTTTCTATAAGCAAACACTGTGGAATCTTTGTGCCTTGTCAACATTCATCACATTTCAACACCACTAAATACATTGACCTGGACAATCCTGTACTGCATCTTTCTAGCAATCCAAATTGCACCCCGAGCATAAATATAAAACATCTGTTAAAGTGGTACAATACTTACTGTTTTAAAAGACTCTCTGGTAGAGCTTTGTAAGCAGATTTTTAGACTCTTAACTGGCACTATAAAACCAGGTAAAGATTACAAGCTGCTAAACAGTTTCACTTCAGACCAGCAGATCTTGGTTTGATTCCCTCAGTCTCCAGATACATACTGTGCAACTAAAAGCAGGTTGCTTAACTAGTCCAGTGGTCTGAAATCACTCTTGAATGCAGAGCACTTGTGTGTACAAATAAATAAGCAAAGAACAGTCAGACTCACTCAAAACTGGTACACAAGAGGCACTCTGAAAACTTAACATAAGCAGCCTGAAGAAGAAGCTTGCCTTACAATCTGAAAATAGAACGCCTACAAGGAAATCATATCAAAGAGACAGAGTGAGCACACGCCATGCTAACATCAGTAATTAAAAAAAATACATTCCCAATTTAACTAATGCAAGTTGCACTTGATATAAACACCAAAGACAAGACAAAAAAAATTACAAAATGAACTTACTGTGGAAAAGAACATTGCAAAGGCATATACTGATGCTTCAATGATGTAGTACCTATAAATAGCGACCACAATTGCTGGGATGAACATGAAATTGCTGAGTGTTAGCAATAATGTAGCCAACAGTTGGCGTCCATATGACTGTGCTGTGGCATCATCAGTACAGCTCCATCCTTGCCATCCTAGGAGGTCATACAGATGGGGAATAAGAGATGTTAAAACTCCACAAGCACACAATACAAATTTGCTAATTACGACTGAAAGGCCAGCTGTAACCACATCACTCCTTTCAATGCTCTATCTCAACTCTTTATGGCTAGCTCTAATACACATATGTAGGAGTTACCCAGCAGCTGTACTTTGTGGCATTATAAGCCAGTGTGTGTGCTGTCAGAAAGGCTGCCATGATTTGTGTTCTTTTATTTAATTTCATACCAGCACACAGAATACACAAATACACTACAGCAATGACAAAAAGTACACAGCCTTGAAAACAATATGAATTACAGAAATGCTATGGCTCTCCACCCAAGAAAAAAACATGATTGACAAGTTACCAGCCTTGCAGACACAGGCTGCATAGAGGTAGCTGAAGGTACGAAGCAGCCGACACTGCCCATACTGGCCACAGTCATCAATGCAGGGGGTCAGGTACACAGAGGTAAGGACTGATGCTTCACTGTCGTCACAGTCACTACAAAATATCACAAAAGTTTAAATTAGCACTATGTGATGCAAAACAAACCAGTATGAATTTTATTTCATGTCAAAAAAATGAACTGATGCACCTGTACATCAGAAGGTCAAGATTCACAGCAAAAGTAACTTTTAAACCCCCCAGTTTCTTCTGCACTACCTGAAAATTACTGGAAATTACAGTATTTTGCCAGCGGCAATCCCCAAATGCCTACAAGTACACAGATTTTTTTTTTTTGTAAGGTGGACCGCTACTCCTATATTAAATTCATATATTAAATAAATTCAAAATAAACCATGTGTTTTAGAAAAAAGGAAAAATCTTTATGTACTTAAGCAAACTTTAAAAAAAAATCATACATTTGTATCAAAGAATACTTAAAAATTCTTGACACAAAGCTTTCATTTTTATGAAAGCAGTCTCCATCACAAGCTGCATGTAATGATCACTTCCTTACTTTCATTATGTAATTTTTACCATTTTCTCCATGTGTTTTTGGACTCCAATTTGGAATCTGAGTGCATCAAGAGGGGTTGGCATGATTAAGACTTGCATACACATTAAGAACATTTTGAAAAATAGAAGTGTTACTAATAATTACTTGTGCAATATTCACCACATTTCATAAGCATCTGTCCTAACTTCTATCATAAGGACTTGCAATGAAAACAGTACTCTAATTCTGCATCAGAAGGTATACTGGAGATGCAGGTACATATTTTAAGTACAGTTGGGCAAGTACACTTAGTGTAAGAGTAGATGCTCCAATGATCACTACTGTAATACCCAAGCTATATGGCTTATATCCTGTTAAGGATGCAACAGTTGGCCAACTTCCACAATTCAAGGCATTTTCCACATTCCCAAACAGATAATTAAAGCTCAGCTTAATAAAAGACAGGTTAGAGCTTTAATGCCAACTCTCCGGAAATTATTAGGGGGGAAAAATATGGGGATGTAGGGAGTAGCTACTGCAGCGATGATCATTCGAAAATCTACTGTTATGGCAAGTTTACTTGTATACAGCTTCACTATGTTCATCCTGTTGGTTACTGCTGTAGGAGCTTAAGCTACATGGTTAGATTAACATAGGTTAGATTAACATAGCTTAGAAACATCTAGGAGGTAGAAAGTGAAGGGATCAGGAGCTCCTGGAGAATGGTCCTAAAGAAGCCTGCCACAGACGTGGAGAATGAATCTAGCTTGTAATGATTGGTAAAAGTACTTATAGAGTACAATGTTGTTTCAAGAATATTTATAGTGTCCAACTCTTTTCCAAAAAGCCACAGATGAAGCCAAGGCCCTGGTACAGTGTGGCTTAAACCTGCCTGAACAGTTTTGTTGTGGTGGGAATAACATTTGGAAATAATCTGCTTTGGCAGAGGTTGCCCCTTCATCTTACCTTCATGAGAAATGAATAACTGATAGGAAGTTCAGGAAGATTTTGTCCCACCAATGCAGTAAAAGAGTTGTCAGTGGACATCCAAGGTATGAGGTATCCTTTCTCCTTCTTTTCTGGCTTCAAGGAAGAACACAGGGAGATGGATAGTTTGGCTTGAAGTAAACACACATCAATTCAGGCATAAAAGGATTAGCTCCCAAGAAATCCTTTGTCTGTGGAAAAAGAGAAGGTTGATCCACCATAAGAGCTTGCAACTCAAACTCTTCTTTCAAATGTCAGAGCAATCAAACTGCTTTCCATATTAAGAATCTCAAATCAGCCAGATGAGCTGGTTCAAATGGAGCAAGTTTTATCTTCTCTAATACATAATTAAGATTCCAAGGAGGTGCCGCCTATTTTCTTGGAGGACTTTCACTGCAATACCCTTTTCAAAATTATTTTGACATGAGAATGCATTGAAGGAGGGGGAATTCATGGGCAGGGCAGGGCTGATGTACTGAAATTACCTACAAATGAATCTATATAGAGATGAAATACTCCACAGGAATGTAACTCACACAAGTGCGGCAAAACCAGAGAAACACTATCCTGAATGAGTGCTGGTTAGTTTGACTGCACCAACTAGAAAACCTTTTCCATTTTTTTTATACAGAATTTTTTTAGTAGCAGACCTTCTTGCCTCCATTAGTATCTGCTGCACATCCTCAGTAAACAGGTGCCCCAAAGGTATTAATACTGTATCATCCAAGCAATCCATTGAAGTTGTTTGGGATCCATAGGCTAATAGGTTTATAGGTGTGTACTAGGCTAAAAACTGCTATGGTCTTTTTAAGCCTAGCCAAGCATCCCGAAACTCTGACAAGTTCTGGTACGCTTGGAGAGTGTCTGCAAGGGTTTGAGAGATGAAACATTTACAAGCAGAGGCTGGGAGGTAAACCCTTTATAAAGCTGCCTGTATGAACTAGAGATTATAGGTGTCAAACTAGAGATGGATTTCCTGTTACCCATCCAATTGCCCAAGTTACACTTGAATTGGGGTTAGGAACTCTGCTTTACATGGATGAGGAGCCTATATCAGGGAAGAGGTAGTCTCTGGGACACACATCTGTCCCTCCAGCAGGTCCTATTTATGTCACTCGCAAGGTTTAAGTCTTCAGAATGGATAATTCTGGTTTAGTTTGTTTTGCCGATATGAAAAAGGTCCATTGCGGTGGGATATGGCAATCCCTTGTATGCCAGGCATAGATCTTCCCTCAACAGTCTGTAAGAGACTGACTACAGGGGATACGGCTTTGAGGCAGTCTGGATAGGACATGTTACTTATGCCCTGTATTTTTTAGTAAGGGACCTCTATGCATGCTTCAGTTGTTGGATGTGCCTGGTTAGGTACGTTGGGGTGGGTCAGGTTGTTTCAAACACCCTTGCTTTTGTGCGAGTAGATCCGGTCTGTGAGGAGCCATACCACACAAAATTCCTTGAAATTTCCCAGTTCTGAGGCTAAAATAATGGGGTGCCACGAATTCCCAAGTGGCCCATTAAAATCACAATTTTTTTTTTTTTGCATCAACATGCACTTGTAGGTTCATAGGCTCATAAGAAAGTACTAATAACATATATAAAACGTTAATGTCTGACATTGTTATTAACTCAGTACAACCCTCAATTATTTATTACAAAAATATACAAGTGAAAGGACAAAAAATGAAACAAAAAGGAAGAATTGAGAGGTAAGTCGCTGCCTGTATTTTATCTTGCTACTCAAGTACTCAGGTCATTGAACATGATATACTCCGTTCACGGATCTGAAGAACAAAGTAATGGCAATGGACTCACACACACCAGTAATATAATTGAAAATACATTAATAAATAAAAGGTAAAAGATAAGCACTTTTATTTCTTTCATAAGAACCTAAACCATGTATACATATGGGTCTACTTTACTCACCTGAGCAGCCATATCACCGACTTTCACTTCGCCAAGACGACAGGAATGAAAAACCAGAAGACCGACATCCAGAACACAGACTTTCCACTCGACTTAAGTAACTTCTTGGCCGTCCCCACCCACAAAACAAAAAAAAATTAAACCGACTCATGTGGGGGGCTTTGCCTCCCCAACTCCCCTAACTAAATATACCAACTCTGAGATCGCAATACCGGGGGGGGGGGTAAGGGGCAAAGTTCAACAGGATGGCCAAATGGTTACTTACCTTGAGTGGAAAGTCGGTGTTCCGGATATCGGTCTTCTTGTTTTTCGTTCCTTTCATTTCGGCAAAGTGAAAGTCGGTGATGTGGCTGTTCAGGTAAGTAAAGTAGACCCATACATTTTATATATATATATATATATATATATATATATATATATATATATATATATATATATATATATATAGATATATACATATATATATATATATATATATATATATATATATATATATATATATATATATATATATATATAGATATAGATTTTATATATATATATATATATATATATATATATATATATATATATATATATATATATATATATATATATATATATATATATATATATATATATATATATATCTACACACACACACACACACACACACACACACACACACATATATATATATTCTTATTTTTGTTTTTAAACATGTAATTATTCAAAACAATTTGTATACTTACATGGTTTATTCATTTACAAAGTTTGTGAACATGTTGAAGAGAAATCATCGCATGTCTAAGTGAGATTCAGCAAGTACAGTGGCTTGGTAGTCATACAATGATTTCACTGATTGTTTTGAACTTCTCCAAGTACTTAATGTGAACTTTTGCATTGATCTGTTATCAGAGAAAGTTTCTTATGAAAGAAATGAAAGTGCTCATCTTTCAATGTTTATTTATTAAAGTATTTTGAATTGTATTTACTGGTGAGAGTCCATTGGCGTTACTTTGTTCTCCAATTCAGTAATTTCATTTTTTTCTTTGTTTCCATTCACGGATGTAGTACAGGTTAGAGAAAAGATGCTGCTAGCAGTACTTCTTGTACCAGGATTATAAAAAAAGGGGCAAAAGTAAAGCTGGCACTCTGGAAGAAGTAAGCGCACTCTATGGGATCCTGTCGTGACTGCTTGCTAATCTGTCGCAAGTGACACATGCATTTGATATTTTTGCTGAACTGCAAGATGAAGCAGGCAGGGTCTCCCAATGTTGGTCAGTTATACTGCAATCTTTTGTCTGGAAGCTGGACCAAAGAAAGTTTCTACATGTGAATATGAGTAGTAACACAAGGCAACTCACAATTTAACACTCGAGAAAGTGGTTAAACTTTGCTGCACCTTTGTTGCTGTGTTAAGTAAACTTGGACATTGCACTGTTTGAGTCATGTTCTTTTTTTTTGTTTTAAGGCTGTATGGATGTGGTTATTTGAAGTAATTTGCGACATCGGTGAGTTCTGTTATGATTGGTTTTGCATGCTGGGACTTTGGTTTTCTGTTTTTTAGGTTTCATTACCGGAATAAATTTAACCCTTGCATCTTACCATGCCTGGTGATTTTTACTTTTGGTGAGGTAGAGCATGGATTGCTTGGGGTGGCCACAGTGGTGCAGCGGTTAGTGTTGTCACCTCACAGCAAGAGGTTCTCCAGTTCAATCCTCGGCTGGGGTGCCTTCTGTGTGGAGTCTGCATGTCCTCCCTGTGGTCGCGTGGGTTTCCTCCGGGTGCTCTGGTTTCCTCCCACATCCCAAAGACATGCTGTAGGTGGATTGGACACTCTAAAGTGGCCCTAGGTGTGAGTGTGTGTGCGCCTTCTGTGGAAGGTTGGGTGCTGGGCTGGCAACTCGACACTGTAAAACTTCACTGCCAATCATGAGCGGACAGGTGATCCACTGTGGCGACCCCTAACTGAGAAAAGCAGAAAGAAGAAGAAGAAGAAGAACATGGATTGCTCATCTAGGAATGAAAAAGTATCCTGCTTAAAATAGGTTAAAACCTGCAAAATTAGAAAAATAAAGTCTGTATTTGTACTTTGAAGTATCTCATGGATTTGAAAATGTAGAGATGGAAGTTATTGTTGTGGATGTGCTTAAGGGCAGGAGCTTTTCCTTCAGGAAGAATTGGCCTGAATGATGTCTGCTTGTGTATTTATTTATTTAATTCAGTGAGAGCTCAGAGTTGCATATGATTGTAAGTAAAGCAGTTGTCAGCAGACTGCACTGGGGAGTTTGTATTTGGTTGTGGCCAGGACAAATGCATCTTCCTTGCTTCTTTAGCTTCATGTGTGTAGGTAGCATGCCCTCCATGATTGCTTCTTTCGATCAAAGTTATCAACTTGCAATGTTTGCACAGTTTCTTTTCATTTACCTCCTGGTAACACTCAAACTGTTGCTTTTGTTTTGCTTTCCAATTACCCAGTGAGATTTTGTTACTACACATTACAGATGCAGAATTGAGAGAATCCTTTCAGATTTCCTGTATTGGTTAGGCTTGTACAGTTAGTTATAGGCTGAGTTGAAGACTCAATGAGTACTACAAAAAATGCATGTTGATTGTATCCCACAATTCCATTGGAGTGGGCAGTGTTAAATAATTATGTGTATTAAATTTTGTGTTAATCAGTGTCCAGATTTTTGTCCGGTTGTACCTACTTTTCATGGGCCTTTGTCCAGATTTTGATATTTCCAGGTTGAGAGGTATGGTGAGGAGGCTTGTGGTAATTGCTTTTGACAAACTCCAAAAGGAGAGAAAGAATAGTTGTGTAAAATCTTACCATAAACATAGATGTCCATCTCTTCTAGGTTGCAGTATTCTTTACATATGGGTTGTATTCCACCCTATGACCCAACATCTGTCCAGTATGCAAAAGCTTTTTAGCCACTGCCAGTATGTAAGATGTCGCAAGTCTGCTTTGACAACATCAGCCATAGAAGGACACCCACATGCACCTTCCACAGAACAAGAGTGCCCCATGAGGAGCAGAAGTCCTAAGGAAAACAATAAGTCATCCAGGGAAGTGACAAGATGCAGGGGAAGGCGGGATGGACAGAATACTGCAACACAGAAGAGAAGGACATCTATGGCTATGGTAAGATTTTACACAACTATTCTACGTCCTTCTATTGAATGTTGCAGTATTCTTTACATATGGGAGAGTGCCATAGCTTAATTGGGACCTTGAGAGGTAGAAGGGACAGAGGAAGGCTGCAAGGAAGAATTCTCCACAAACCCTTGGAGAATAGCTCCAGTAAACCCTGCTTTGGACCTAGAAATAGAGTCCAACTTGTAATGTTTGGTAAAAGTGCACACAGAGGACCAAGTAGCAGCCTCAAAACTGAAATAAGTATCCAGATACTTAAAGAAAGCCCCACAAAAAACACAGGTCTAGTGGAATGGGCTGTGACAGAAGTAGGCAAGGCTTACCATGAAAATCATAGCAAAACACACTAGCCTTAGAAATCCAAGATGAAATAGTTTGTTCAGAAATATGTAAACCCAGAGCCCTGGGATGAAAGGACACAAAAAGCTGATCTGACTTTCTGGTTGATTTTACTTGGCAAGACTAAAGCTAAGTTGCCTGTGTGCATCTAGCATATGCAAATTTCTTTTTCACTAGAGGACTGAAAAAAGGTAGGCAGTTGGATAGACTGATTAAGACACAAGTCATTCACCACTTTAGACATGAAAGAAGGGTTGGTTCACAAGGAAACTCTGTCCTTGTGAAAAACAAAGAAAGGTGAAGATATCCTCAAAGAATGAATGAATCTCGGAGAACCTCCTAGCAGAAGTCAAGGCAACCAGGAGCACAATTTTCCAAGTGCAAAATTTCAGAGAAGCAGAACCTGTGGGATCAATGGGGGCAGAGTAGCTTTTCTAAGACATAATTAAGGTCCAAAGAAGGAGGAACTGGTTTCCTTGGGGAATTAATAGGTAGGACACCTTTAAGAAAAAGTTTAACCTGCAATCTGGAAGGTAAAGGAGGTAATGGTGGCAGACAAGCAGCAAGAGCATAGCAGTGGACTTTCTTACCTGTTGAACTACGTAAAAGTGGCTTATCATATTCCTAAGTGAGAGTACTACTGGAATGTCCACAAAAAGTGGATCTAGACTTCTATTAAAGCACAGGATAGAAAATCTTTTCCATTTGGAAAAATTTGGACAGAAGTCTCTCCTTTGATAATCACATCGCCACAGTAGTCAAGAAATCCTTCTAGGTGGCACACCTCATTACAAAAAGGTTCTCATCTAGGAAAAAAAGAGGTCATTGTTTCCCTCTACTCAACACTCATTAGACCCATTATAGAGTACAATGCCCCTTTTGGAATGCATCTCACAAGACATCTGCATCAGCTGGAAAGGCCACAGGAGTACCTTACAAAGAGGATTACTGGCCTCAAACAGATGCCCTACACTGATCATCTCAAAAAACTCCAGCTTTACTCCTTAGCATATCGCCTACTCCGAGGTGATCTCTGCCCAACATTAAAAGCTATGTCAAATCCAGAGATGTTGGACATGCTACACCTAAAGAAATCCCAATACCACTTGAGCTACACACTCTAGGGACCTAAGCCTTGTCACCACAATAAACAGGATATACTGGAGGGATATATTCCTGCCCCAGAGACTTCCTATACTCAGGAACAAGCTACCCATCTATGTCAAGCAAAGTTCCTCATTAGCACTCTTCAAGAAAAATCTTGATAAGTGGATGGGAAATAGGAAATATACCCCGGGGATCACTCCGGTGGCTCTGCTCAACAGGGGCACAGGAAAATAACTTTCTTGGGTGGAGTAAGCCAGGGAACCTTGTTGGCTAGGCTTATTTAGGCCCTTGGGCCGATAGCCTAGTACCTACCTATGAACCTATAACATTTTCTTGTATGGAGTTTCCTGGCCTCCTGCAAAACTCCAAGCATGTCCTGACAGTAATGGTGCCTGAAAGGGATCAGATGTTGATCACCCGGGGGCAGAGCCTGAATGGCTAACTGGTAGCAGCATTTTTTTTTAGAGCTCCACAAAACTAGTTCAAATAACAGGAAAATAATTAATTTCATCGAACAAAAATATCCAACTATTATTGATAAACTTATGAACTAATAGTGTACTAACTTTGAATGCTTTTTGTCAATATTTTCCTGTCAAATTAATCTGGAGACTACTATAGCCACTTGGAAATGAGTAACTCAAAGAACTCACACTCTGAAACAGCCTTGAAGAAGGAAATCCAATTGATGTCCTCTGTACTGCAGGAGCTGTCATTGAAAATGGATAATTTTAAGTATAACCTTGAAAATCTAAAAGAGAACTGCCAAAAACAAACAGATGTCTTTAAAGAATTATTACAGCAGCAACAAACAAAAATAATGGACACTGAAACATCTCTCTCCGATATAGATGGCAGGTTGAAGGAAGAAGAGAACCAAAGTGAATTTCTCTTACAACAAAATAACTGGTTAATCAACAAGATAGATGATTTAGAAGACAGAGAAAGGCACACAAATATTAGAATATTTGGTCTTCTGGAGAAAGCTGAGGGTGAGGACATTATTTTATTTTTAAATTCCTGGTTGCCGGAATTCTTAGACCTAAACGAAGGACTGTCAAATGGCATAGAGGAAAAGTCCTTTAAAGTATAAACAACACCAAATAAGATTCGATAATGACTATTCAACTAGAGTTCTAGGTTTAAGGAAGAAAGCATGGCCATTTGTAAAATTCCTGAAATAAAACAAAATCAAAGCTCAACTTGCATACCCTGTAAAAATCAAGATTCTTTACTCAAATGAAATGAGAACCTTCGACAACATAGATGAGGCAGCTTCTTTTATCAAGAATAATAATCTGTAAAATGCAATGACATGATATTTTACAACTGACAACAGATATGATTTTAATTGTCCCCAGCACTGACATAGAAAAGTAGGCTACATTATGTACAGTTAGTGACAGGTATAACAGCAGTCTGCTGCCAATCCTAAACATGCTGAAAATATCCCTTAGATTGATGTTTAACTCTAATAGATTGTATTTCAAAAGGGGAATTGACGTGTATATTGTAAAGCTCTTGGATAGACTCAGAATATTTAGTTTGAATAAAGATGAAGTACTTTAGAATAAAAGTAATGATAAGACAAGGCTAAACAATAGGAAGAAATAAGTCTACTCAGTTCAGTAAAACACTGTATAATAACTCTGTAAGAATTAGAGAAACATAGTCAAGTGATTTATTCTACAAATCTGAAACATGGAAATATGAGTCTGTATGTGTCAATCTACAAATATATATATATATATATATATATATATATATATGTGCACAGAAATGAGCACAAAATAGTGACAATACACAAATATGTTTATCATCTTCATAGCTAGATTTGACAATGTGCACATGTGCAAATACAGACATATCATTTTTAACTGATTCTAGTTATAATTATATATTTTATTTTAAAACTTAATTTACTTTTTGTCATGCATAGAAACTCATTTACTGCACCATAGCTAAGCCGCACAACAAAGGAAATACTACAATGTACTTCAGTGGCCATTTTGAGTCTGATATTTTTTATTCAGTAAGCTTATCCTAAATAAAATTATAGTTGGTTTAATAGTTTTCGTTGACAGAAAGTTAAAACTGTTATATTTGAATGAATAAATGAGATGGGTCTTATATAAAAAGTTTATAAAATATTTCTTTAACCTATAGTAAAATCTATGTATTAAACTTATGGATTATATGAAAAGACAAAAGAATACTAAAAATTGTAAGACTCTAATATGCATTATAGACTAGGGTTTGAAGTATATAACCAAACAGTCAAGGAAAGATTGGATATAATAAGTAATCTATGAGTATTAAATTATCTTGAACAATAACTAGTTTGCAGAGCTTACCATATGTTTGCACTAACAAAAATTATATGTTTTTTTAATTTTTTTTAGTAAAAAACAATATCACAACTGTGTATGTAATACAATTTCTTGACTCATGAGAAATTTACAAGCATATACCATTCAATGATTTTTTTTTAAATCTTAATGTATTTATGTAAAATAGATTTCATTACAATCAATATGTATTTGGAAAAGATTTTATCTATCATCTACTATTAGATTAACTTGAACATTTGATGCATATATTACTATGTTAATAGTTCTGTCATGTACATATATAGAAAATCTATAATCACATCAGATTCAGAAATGATTCAATAGTTGATATCAGTCAGTCACTATGAATGGTTCAATGAAAATAGTATATAAAATACATGTTTGTGTCTTTGCAAATTGTTCATATACATAAGGGAGAGAGAGAAGGGGAAAAGAAGATGACATTAGAGCAATTGGATGTCAGGTTTAACTTATTTGAGATGAATATACTTAACCATATGATTGAGATGTTATTAAATGTTCATAATAATGAATGTATTTATATATATGTATATAGCCTAAAATTACTTATGTGTTTCACTATGTATATAATATGTAGAACCATAAATATCATTCAACATATACTAGTTTATAATTTCAAAGGTCTCTAAGAATATAAGAATGGAGCATGAGGAAACCTGTCTAACAAACATGAGGGTTAATTTGGTAGATATTTGGTTTATGTCTATCAGATTAGGAATGTATAACATTCCATGTGTGATGGGGGAAGGTTGAAAGAAAAGATTATATTAATCAAAATAATTTTACTTAAATCATTTTACACTTTTTTATTATGGCCTGAAATGAACATCAATATAAAAGTATTACAAAAGACATTCAGTCTATTTATGATGCATGAAATAAGGAGAATTTTGTTCCAAATACAATACTATAAAATTTACTCAAATATTAATAGAAATATTAGCAAGCATGAAACTCAAACAACAAACATGGACTTAACACTACTTTCACTGAACATAAATGGTTTAAATAATCCAAAGAAAAGATCAAACCTGCTAAAATATTTAAAATTAAACAAAGCACAAGTAATATTTCTTCAGGAGACTTACTTTAAAGATGATGAAAAGCATTTATGGACTCCAAATGAGTATACAACAATAGCGCAATCATCATATAAAACCAAAACTAGAGGAGTTAGGATACTATGGAGAAAAAAACATAATTAATCCCCAAATTCTTTATAGCTATGAAGATAAAGAGGGGCTTATAACACTTGTTATAATAAAATTCAATAACAGAATCTGAACATTAGTAAATCTTTATTGGTTCCCAGGAATAGGAAAAAGTACGACAAAGAAACATCTAGACTTTATTAGTAAAACATATAAAGGTAGCTTAATATTTTGTGGTGACTTTAATTGCATTCTTGATAATTCAGAGACAACCAACAAAAAAAATGTATGTACAACTCCTATAGAAAGCTACTCAAAAAATGGGTTGAAAATCACAATTTAATAGACACATTCAAATTTAGAGAAAGTAACTCACTGTTATTTTCGCACCAAGATCACAGATTTACAACCCAAACAAGAACAGATAAAATTTTTGTTGCACAAGACCTTGATGCGAAGATAGTTTCACAATCATACCATGTTCATTATCAGATCATACAGAAATCCTTATTAATATTCAAACAAATTTAAAAAAATTAATACAAATGACAAGAATTCTAGCATATATTATGAAACTAAAAGAATTTAAACCTTGGCTACTCACAGAGTTGAAATTCTTTCTAGACACTAATCTCACTAATGAAATCAGCATAGTTATGGTATGGGATGCTCTAAAAGCCTAAATTTATGGTAAAATTATCGCATGGTACAAAAATAAACTAAAAGAATGTGAATCAGAATTACTCAACATACAAAATCAAATCATAAAAGTAAATAATAATAATTTAACAAATGCACTGACTAATAAGAAGAAAATTAATGATCTGCATGAAAAGTTTAATGAAATTCTAACACATAAAACTAATCTAGCACTAGAAAGATTAAAATTAAACTCATATGCTGTTTCTCCTAAACATATGCATAACTTAGCGATAAGAGTTAAAGTACAATCTAAAAGAAATAACATTACTACTACATGAAGGAAGGAAGAACAAGAAAGTGTCAGATAGAAGTGATATATTAAATGCTTTTAAATACCATTTTACAGAACATTATAGGATGGAAGGAACTCAAACAAAAAACTTTAATTTAGATTTAAAACCCAAATTGATTAAAACAATCTGAGAAAATTTAAAATTAGAACTTCAAAAGCAAATTACTTTTAAAGACATTTCAGAGAAAATCAAAGAAAGCAAAAATAATAAAGCTCCAGGAATGGATGGTATTATAGCTGAAATATACAAAATCTTTCCATCATCTATAATCTCAGTTTTCCAAAAAACCTTAACAGAAATACAAACACACAACACCATTCCACCCATCTTGGAGATACTCATTAATTACTCATATAATAAAAGAAAATAAAGATGCATCAAAATGCAGTTCCTATAGACCAATTTCATTACTAAACAATGATTATAAAATATTTATGGCTATTCTAGTCAACAGAATCAAAAAATCTATGATAAAAATTATAAATGAGGATCAGACAGGATTTATACATAATAGGCGCACCTATGATAATATACAAAGAATACTAACTATTATTGACTATTTAAATAGAGAAAAACAAGAGGCCTTAATAGTTGCATTGGATATAGAGAAAGCTTTTGACTCCTAGGATTCATTAATAAAGAATATATATAAAAACAATTTAGCATATGTAATATTAGGACCTTTCACCTCTGAATCAATAATATTGACAAAAGGCACAAAACAAGGTTGTCCCATGTCCCCCATATTATTTGCATTAGCCACTGAATTATTTGCCATCTCAATATGAAACAATCCCAATATAGACAGTATAAATTTATATAATCAATATAATTCAAAGATAATGTTATTAGCAGATGATACACTTCTTACCACATCTACTTCTAAAAATTCATTAAAAGAATTAGATATACAAGTTGATAAATTTTATTCAATTTCAGGATTACATTTTAACAAAACAAAATCAAATTTTATGATATTGAATAAAAAAATGATTTTCAAATAAATGATAATCATATAATTGGTAAACAATCTCTCACTTTAAACTATCTAGGTATAACATTAAGTACAACATTAGAAAAAAATTTAAATATAAATTACAGGGAAACCATAGACACAATAAAGTCAAATATAATAAAATGGAACAAAATATATATAACATTTGAAGATAGATTTCAAGTAATAAAAATGATATTACTTCAAAAATCCTATATATAGCACAAGCTATTCCAGTAATACCAGACAAATATTTTTTAAAAATAAATAAATACATTATTATTAAGATTTCTTTGGCATCCTAACAAAAACAGAATAGCTTATACACACCACATTAGACCATGGAAACTAGATGGAATCAATTTCCCGGATATTGAAACTTATATTAGAGCATCCATTTTTAAAATAATTATAAATTGGATAGATCCGTGCTATTCTTCTAACTGGAAATCTCTCCACACTGTTATTTATTAAAATGAAAATACCATTTTAAAGAATTTAATGATAGACAATGATATCAATAAATCATGGCATATCTTATGTGCTAGCCTTCAATATAATCTAACAAAACCTACTAATCTAAAATACGTAAATGATATGTATAATTAATTTAGAAGATTTGTAACTTCTAATACAGATATAAAGTTATGGCTAGAACTTTTATATCCTTTCAATGTAATAAGAAATTTTCCAAACAAAATGCATAGGACGGTTTTCATTACTTGGGAAAAGAAACAATTAATTTGCTGGCAACAATGCATTAATGAACATAAGGTTTTGGATAGTCAACTTATAATAAAAACTTATAATCTCTCTATATCAGACTGGGTATTATTACAAAGCATATTACAATACTCACAAGATCTATGCAGAATAATTAACAATTCATCTTTTAGAGATAAACCTACATTTACAACTCATTTATATGAAATAGTATACAATAATCAAAATTGGGAAAATCTGACATCAAAATTATATAAAATTTTAATAAATTATAAAGTTAAAATCAATCAAAAATTTTGGAATCATATAACAAAGGGTCATTCAATAAATTTATTCCTGGAAAACAAAACCAAAATACTAAATTCTGTTAAACTGACATCCAACATACAATTTTGGATAATTTACACATGAAGATTTTTGCACAGATCTTTTTTTTACGCCAAATAGATTAAAAAATGTAATACTTCTAATAATGTTACATGTTGGAGATGCTTGCAGAGTTGTAAAGCAGATTGGATACATGTATTTCATGACTGTATTAAAGTTAAAAAAATTTGGGAAGATGTCAGCAATTTCATACAAGCCATATTCTCAGATACATTTGTAGTAAGTAAATCTCTAATTTTGTTGAATGTTAATGAGAATTTAGATTTAAATAATAGCAATCTCTACCTACTATGGAACATTCTAGCAAATGCTAGAAAATGTATTACCAGAAAATGGAAATCAAATCTAGAACCATCATTTAAAGAATTTCTGCTAATATTGAATTAAACTGCATTACTAGAAACCAGAGTAAAAGAACTAAGATTAGCACCAAGACGATGGAACAAGAATCCATGGGAAAAAATACTAACACTTATTGAGACACTAAACTTGAATTCAAACTCTTAATGAGAGTAAAAGAAAAAGGAACAAATGATTTCTCATTAAGATGATGTTACTCTGACTAGACTGATCAATATAATAATTTAATTTCAGGCCAACTGTAAATATTGTATATTGTATATAATCATACTGTTTTACTTATCAGAAAATGTATTAAGATTATTATAAAATTGAATTATTTGAAAGATTAATAAAAAACACTTGGAGTAGATGCTGATCACCCACAAGGTCAGTTGTAATGTTGACAGATGTGGATGAAGCAGGGATCCCTTGTCCTGTGTGAGCAGGTCCAACCAGTGAGGCAACTTGTGGTGATGGCCCTTTGCTAGTTGCAGACGTGAGAACCAATGCTGTCTTGGCCAAAAGGGAGTCACCAACAAGATTTTCAGTTTGTCCTGCTGAATCTTCAGTATGACCTGCTGTACGAGAGGGAATGGGAGGAATACATAAAGAAATATCTCCTTCCATGAGAAAGAAAGGCATCCAACTTCCAAGCTAGAGAATATGGAACCCTGGCACAAGAGAGGATGTTGTCTGTTTTGACACAAAATAAGCCCAGATGTGGAGTACCCCACCAATGAACCAGGTCCAGGAACACATCCCTGTGAAGAATACATTCGTGGGAGTGTGTCATGGACCTGCTTAATTGCATCTGACACAGAATTGTGAGCAGAGGATAGGTAAACAGCATGAAGTTTGACCTTGTTCCCATGCCTTGATAGCTAGCCTGCATACAAGGTAAGATTTTGTGCCCCACTGTTGGTTTGTGTACCAGAGGACAGTGGTGCTGTCTAATGATCTTCAGAGGACCTGGTTGGAAGACAGGATGGAAAGTTTGCAAAGCTATAAGGAGAGCCCTCATTTCTCTGATGTTGATGTGTTTCCTTCTGAGATGGAGACCAGAGACCCCGAACTTTACTGGAAGGAAAGGCTGCCCCCCCCACCTGTGTCTGAAGTGCCTGGGAAAAGCTGCTGAGAAGGCTGGGGCAAAAGAAGAAGGCAGCCTGAATTCAGAGGCTGCTGCTGAATCCATGAGAGGAGCTCTGTTTTCAGGCAGGGAAGAAGAGGAATCATAACATCTAATGGGTGAGTATGATGGGACCAGAAAATCTTTACAAACCACTGAACTTTTGTCACATTGAGTTTTGCAAAGGGCAACATGGGAATTGTGGAAGCCTTGAATCCTACAAGTCTACGGAATTCCCTGTCTGAGATGGAGGGAAGAATCAGAAGGTCTCTATGAAACAAGTGAGAATATGATCCTATGATGGAGTCAAACTGGATGTTATGAAATTTATTGTGAAACCAAGGCTTTGAAGGAGATGAATGGCCTTAGATTTTGAGACAAGTGATATGTGCTGTTTGTTAGGAAGAGAAGGTCATCCAGGTAGGGATAAACCTGAACCCTGGACTCTCAAGAAGGCAATGGACAGGGGTCAGGCACTTTGTGAATACCCTTCGAGCAGTGGAAAGACCAAAAGGCAAGGCAGACAACTGATAGTGCAAAGAACCCACAGAGAAATGTAAACATTTCCTGTATTGAGGATGGATGGGGATAAGCATCTCTGAGATCCAAGGAAGCCATGAAAGACTGAGGGGAAAGAGTGTCTGCAGGGACAGCATCTGGAAAGAAGTCACTTGCAAGAAAGCGTTCAAGTGGGAGAAATCTAGACTTGGTCTTCAAGGCCATCCTTTCTTGGAACCAGGAACATTCTTGAGTAAAAACTCTTACTTCTCTGATCCAAAGGTACAGTTTGAATGGTGCCTTGATATATCAGTTGAGAAAGGAGTTCTGGAAACAGTTTCACTTACTGGAGGGGGGCTGTGGAATTCCCATAAAAGGAGGGAGATTCTTCCAGGTCATAAAATAGCCTTTTAGGATAATGGATAGGACCCCAGGCATCCTGAGTGATCCTCAGGCTGGAAAAGAAAGAAAGGTGAAGAGAAACAGGTGTATGACTTGGAAGGGAAAGTTGGTAGTCAGAGACCTGGACCTGGCCTGAACGGATTACTGAGAAGAGGGGGCTGAATAAAATGTTTTTGACTGAGGAGGTCTTCTAGTCAACTTCTTAGACCTAGGAGCAGAAGAGGAAGTGGAGAAGGAACGAGCAGGTCTCCTAACAAATGAGGTTTTTGACAGGGAAGTTTATTTATTTAACATTTCTAAACTAGGAAAGTCCGACTTGGAACAAAGTCAATTTTCAGTGGAGGCCCAGGGAGAAATGCTCCAGATGCATGTCTGTTTCTATGAAATATAAGGGCCAGTGAAACAACAGGTGTTTGAGGTCTTGAAGCTCCTTCCTTTTTTCGTGCAGAGCCTTAAATAAGTTTGCAGCTGTCAAGCCAAAAAGGGCAGACTTGTCCAAAAGAGCATCTAAGTAACTTTGTCTTAACATTCTCTGGCAACGATTGAAGTCTCAGCCATGAATGCCTCCTAAGCACAGAGGCAGGAGCAGCAGTTCTAGATGAAGCCTCAACAGCGTCATAGCTGCACTTAATGGAATGTCTAGGTACTTCAGAGGATGCAGCCAAAATTACATGACCTGTGTTTTAATCTCAGAGTCTGGCAAAGAAGTTAAGGCCTGTGAAGCATGAGAAAGCATAGCTAAGGAATACCCAGACATGTGAGTCTGGTAGTTAATAGCTGTGATGGCTAAAGTGGAAGAGGTATATACCTTTCTGATGTTCCACCACTGGCTGTGTACTCAAGAAGCCTTGATCTTCACCACTGGCAACAGGGGGGATATACACACTGGGAGGATAAAAGTACACACACAGTAATGTGCAATTTCCCTTAAGAGCACACAGAGATCACAGTCAGTTTGGGCCTGGTTTCTCCTTCTTTGTCCAGATCCCCAATAAGACACCCCACTGGCACAGCTACAGAATTGAGATCTCAGATGAATGGCCAAGCCAAGACCTCCAGCACCCTCTCTGTCCAACCAGTGCTTCATGTCCCTGCCCAAGTAGCTGACACACACACTGAGGCTTTATTTACACACACACACACGCGCACACACACGCACACAGACACACACACACACACACACACACACACACACACACACACACACACACACACACACACACACACACACACACCCTGGGAAAGACTGGCACAGGTTTACTAGCTATGCCCCCCTTCTGCCTAGACTATAAGTTAGTTTTCACTGCCACCAGCCACTACTTATCAGCTACTTTAAGGCCCTTAGCAAAGGGTGTCCAATCTTACTGTGTAATATTACTATTAATCCAAATGGTAGTTTGACCAAGAGCAAGACTATTAGGAGTGGCCTGCACATTGTGTACATCTTACCCACTGTTGCCAGTGGTGAGGAATGAAGCTCCTTGATTACTGAGACAGTGGTGGGGCATCACATATTAATTGGTTGGCAGTGGTGGGATATCCACATATTAAAATTCAGTGGTGTGGATATTGAATTCCTGTAGCCTGTAATCAGTGGTCACTGAAGAAGGTGTTTGTACTCTCAGCCAAACAGTGAACATTCAGAGTTTCATATCACAATAGTTTTATTTTTTGTTAGCTTAGTCAGGGAGAGCAGGCAAGGATGTCAGCAGAGGAGTATGGCAATCTGACAAAGAGCCAGTTAGCTGAGATGTGCCAAGCCAAAGGACTGGTGCATGTCAACCTGACTAAAGCAAAAATTATTGCAGCCTTGGTCACAGCTGCATCACAGACCAGCAACCAGGAGGACAATCAGACTGGCCTTGGAGATGTACAACTCTCAGAAAACGGACAGTTCAACCTTTCCATAGAGTATTTAAAAATCCATCTGGAGTTAAAGATACTTGAACTGGAGGCCAAATGTTTGGAAATAGAAGCAGCAGAGAGACTTATGTCTGGAGGCTGAAGAAAATGAAAAACTGAGACATCTGGAGGCTGAGGAAAATGAGAAACTGCAAAGTCTGGAAGCTTAGGAGAATGAAAGGCAGAGGCAATATGAGAAAGAGATGCTGACTCTTCGCCAGAGTCATGGAGGTAATGGGGAAGGGAGTAACTGAACCGCAGAAGCCACAAAGATTAGTAAATTTCTTCCACAATTTTCAGAGGGTGATAATTTTGGCAGTTGTATTCATATGTTTGAAAGGGTATGTAAACAGTACAATGTTGACCAAGGGTATGGTTCCTGACCCCCTTACTCCATGGTAAAGCTATAACTGTTATTTCTAAATTGTCTGATATGATTGCTTAAATTATAACACTGGTAAAAACTGTCTTTTAGAGTGTTTTAAGTTAACATCTGAAGCTTATAGGAAAAAAGTTTTTTGCAGTCATCTGGTACCTTATAACATCTGTCAGGCCTCTTGGGAGTGGGGGCCTGAAAGTCGGTAGTTTTAGACGAGGAAGCAAATGCATCTAGGAAAGCTGGGAGGACTGGAGGAACTGCAGAGGGAGAGGGAACCTCTATATGAAGGCGGTCATAATACCTCTTTTGTTCTTCATAAATCTGCGAACAATCCCATCTGATGAACTCCCTCATTTAATAGTGTCTCCAAAAGAAATTTCTTCCTGAGGGGAATCCCTTCCATTGGATTCCTCCTCAGAGGATGCATATTTCAGTGGTGAAGTAATTTGGGTGGAATATGCCAGGGAATCATTATCAGAGGAAGAATCCTTAGAATCAGAGACCCAGCATACTGAACAGGAAAAGAAGTGAAAAAGGCAGAGGAAGTAGGCTTCAAGGCCATCAAGGTCTTAATCAGACCCTGGAAAAAGGCATCCCAATCCAACTGAGGGGAAGAAGGGATGTTGTCTTTTGTTTCTTCTTCACATGTCTTTCTGTGAGAGGAGACAAGGAAGAAGAACCCAAAGAAGGCCCAGCGGCCAGCGTAGTCAAGGAAGGATCCTTAGTTGCACCAGCGGGGATGTCATCAGAATCCTCCAGCACAACAATCCGCAGTTCCCGCAGGTCACCCAAAACCAATGTCTGCATAGCCTTGGATGTGCTGGGATCCACCCCCTTTAGCAGCTTCCACAGAGGTACCCCCCGAAGAAGCGGACCTGACCTTTGACTGTACCACCTGGTCTTCACCAACCTCAAGGGGTTTGTCTGAGGGAGAAGGCGCAGAGAACGAAGATTCAGGTTTCTGCTTACTCACCTTCCTCTTCAAACTTGGCTCAGCCAAAGAACCCCTGGAACCTTCTATAACATCTTTAGCCAGAAGTTTAAGCTGCTGATTTTCAAGATACAGACTTTTAGAGAAAGCTGGCTATAAAAGTCTTATGCACAAAGGCCTGACAGATGGAACAGGATCAATAGTTGTGACTAGGCCCTAAACAGAAAAGACAGAGGTCATGGCTCTCTTTATGTGGAATCTACCTTCCTCACACCTACACTTGCCCTTCCTGGATGACAAAAACAAAACCAGACAGTAGTGGCAAGAATGCAAATCCCCAACAGGGCACTTTTCTGAAGCTGGTAGCGACACACATGAAATTTGACTGCAGACCATACATAGGAGAGAACCTTTCAAATGGAGGCAGAAAAGCTCTGAGGATGGTACGTGCAGCCATCCTTTTATGGATGACATTGTCAAAGCAGATGTGCAATGTCCCATGTACTGACAGTGACTAAAAGCTTTTGTATACTGGCAGGACGTGGGTTGTAGGGGGGAATACAACCCATTTGTAAAGAATACTGCAACATTGAACAGAAGGACATCCACTGTTGTCTAAGCCAGAAGGGAGTCACTACAATGATCTTGGGGGAATTCCTTCTGAATTTTCAGAATACCCTAGATATCAGTGAAAAAGGTGGAAAGGCATTCAGGAACATTCCTGTGCAAGGGAAAGAAAATGCAGCTTTCTTCCAGCCCTTCTTGCAGGGAGTCCTGGGTCAGAATTTTGTTGGCTGATTCTTCTGACAGGAGGCATACAGGAGACAAAAAGGTCTACTTAAGGAACTCCCCACAGATGGATGAAATCTTGGAAGATCCCCCCAACCTAGTTTCCATTCATTAGGGTCTGTCTTGGTCTTGCTGAGCTTCTCTGTCACACAACTGTGTTCTGATGGAATGTAGGATGCCTTTCAAAGCTATATCCCATTGCTAACATGGCTAGACTTCACAGGGGTAAAGATCTGGTTCCCTTTTGCATGTTTATGTCCCCATCACTGTGTTATGGTCTGTAACAACTTAAAGAGGTCCTAGGGACCAAAGGTGATTCAGACAGTTGAGTGGTGTGATAAGGGAAAGTATCTATTTTACATTTACATGCTTGGGTCTTGTCTTTGTTGTTCCACGCACCTTGTACTTTTATTTCCTTGACATGGCTCACCATACAAAGTCTGAGGTGTCTGCTTTGGAGCAGGAGGGGAGATGGGGAGACCTGAATTTGGGGATATTTGATGTCACCTCCAGAAATCCCAAAAATGGGACTTGAAAAGACAGTGGGTGTTGGTGCTTGAACCAGATAGACTTCAGATACCATTGCATGTTTAGTATTTGCAAAAGGTATCATGAGAAGCATAGGTGCCATAAACCCCAGAATCTTGAGGTACATTCCATCATAGTGGTCGAAGTCAGAATGAAAAACCTCTGGAATACATCTAAGTACTGACCTATTTTTTCCTGTGGAAGAAAGGCTCTTAGTACTGAGGTGACTAGCAAACATTCCAGGAACACAATACTGTGTGATGGGAGTGAAAAAATCGTAGGAGATGTCTCACCCAAATAAGTCTGAAATGTAAGAAAGTCATTTAAACAGGGAAAAATGTGGACACCCTGTAGCCTGCAAAGGGTTAAGACAGGAGCTAGACACTGTCAACAGTCTTCGAGCAGTGAATAGCCCAAAGGGTAAGGAAGAGAACTGATAATGTGATCCAGACATACAAAACCCTATGAAATGTCTGAAATCTTGGTGAAAAAGAATGTGATAAGTATCTTTTAAATCAAAAGTTACCAAATATATATATATATATCTATACGTATATGAATATATATATATATATATATATATATATATATATATATATATATATATATATATATATATATATGTGTGTGTGTGTATATATGTGTACATGTGTATATATGTATATATATACTCAACTGAGGAAGAAGGGGTAAAAACAGGTTGTGAAGGGAAAGCATTTTTAACTTCGGTACTGGTTTAGAAAAGAAAGATCCACAACTTGATCTGTATATATGGGGTGAGGGAAGCTGCATTGTATTTGTACTCCTTGAAGGCTTAACAGCCGAGGACCTAGTGTGTGTGAAAAGAGAATAAACTTGTTTTGCTTGAAGCCTGCCTTCCTTTTGTGGTTCTTCTACAGGCAGGTAGCCTACTATTCTGCTCTCCGAACTGGAACCAAAGAAAGCAACATACTCATACAGCCAAAAAACTTCAACTAAATCACACTTCAAAACTAGTGCATACCACGTTCCATCAATCTCACACTTCTAAGTAAGATTCTGACTTCATGAATGTGCTTTACACCAAGCCAGCCAGCCTAATCTCACCTCATCAGTGCTTTGATGCATTGCAGAGCTACAAAGTAACAGTTTAGCCACAAGAATGCACAATAACATCTCACTGAGAAAAATGGTACTACTACTAACCTGCTATCAACAAATAATTTTAAAGGCATTACTTTCACTACAGTAATTCACAATGTCTTCATATGCAGATTGCATTTATGCATTTTAATAGATTATGACACACAATGTCACTCGAGTGCAAACTCTATTTTGAAAGACTCCCCAAGAATAGGAGCTTCATGGTAAGAGAGCAAACCACACATTAAAACACTATTATTGAGACTACAAACCTAATGTTTAAAAAACAGTGTCCAAATTCAAATTTCATTCTGATATGCTATCACCTGGACTGTTGACTGCTGTACAGCACCACATTCAAATACTCTTAATATACACATACCTAGAATACTAACTACAGAGATCACGTTTTCTCACAAAAGCAGGATCACGAAATGGTGTGGAGAATATCAACCTGTTAATTTGATCTAGACTGCAGGGAAATCACCTCCAAAGGAAAAAATGGCATACTTGAAAGGAAGTGAAGCAGTGGTCTCAAAGCAAAGTGAATTCATGACAGACAATTGTAATGGAGTTATGTGGTGTGTCACAGATTGTATGAAGCACCTGACAAAATTTTGTTTGGAAAATTTCTGTTTAATACTGAATATTACTTACAGAAATTGGAGATAGCAACGGAGGTAACATTCACACTATTCTACACCAATTTAAACACTGACATATATGAAGATGACTGTAATGTATACAGCTTTTTTCAAGTCAACAGTTTGCTTTCAAGAACGGTGCACAAATGACTTTTTTATTATTAGAGATAGTAATTGAGAGTTTTGTGAATTCATAGACACTACAACACAATGTATATGGTGTCTCTAACTTAATACAAAAAGATCAAATAGTATTTTTAGAAGTTAAGCTGCAAGTGAGACATAAATGGTGTTCTACTCCTTAGAAAGCTCCCTGCAGCAAACTTTTTTTCTTCTTTGCATGCCAGTAGGTCCCATCACAAATTCATCTTTTTTATGAGCTCAGACTATGCATAGTCACAGGAGTATGTCAACACCACACAAGGCATAAAGTACAGTTGTGTAAGTTAACGCATCATAACAGTATATATATATATATATATATATATATATATATATATATTCAAATAGATTACCGTTACACTAGCCTAAGCTATACAAGTTATAGCCTGCCAAGGATATGGCAACCAGCCAGTATCCAAAGCCTCAGTGCACCTTCCACAAGCCCTAACCATGGAAGTGCTCAAAGACAGCAAACTAACTACAGAGCTTTCTTGTCACACGGGATGAAGGCCAAAACTGTGTCTTTCAGGTACATGCTAGGAGCTAAAGAAAATAATAAATATCCACACCCTGGCAAAAAACGGTAACCATTTGAAATGCTGGGACCCACTACAGTGAATCCTGAAAAGCAGAGGCTGAATAGCCAAAAGAAGAACTTCTATATACCAACTCCAAGACGCCATTTCTTGGAATATTCCCTCTTCTCTGAGGTATGGCGATCTTAGAGTTGGCATATACAAGTTCTGGGGCAGTGGGGGACTTGCCCCTCTCACACATAGTGCAAACATTTCATCAGGGAGCTGTACAAAACATAGCAAGAAAAAAAGGGGATGGATGATGAGAACTGTAAAAGCAATGAAATCCAGAATCCCCAAGACATTTCTCATGGCTGAGGTCAGAAAATGATTGAAAAATTCCAGAAACTGTTCCTTGTAAAGGTCTACTTTGTCTTGGGGAAGAAAATTCCTCATGATACAGGTATCCCCAAGACATTCCAGAAACACTGTTCTGTGAGAAGGAATGAGAGATGATTTCTGTAAGTTCACCTGGAACCCTAGACTAAGAAGGCAGTCCTTTACTCAGGTTAGGGATTTATGACATTTTGAAAGAGTCTGCAAAAATAAGACAGTTGTCTAAATAGGGTCTACGGTGCTGCATCCTGATCTGAATCTGAACTGCTCATTTCCCACCTTACTTTCTACATCTCTGCATATCCATTTATCAATCACCCTCTCCAGAACTTTCTGCAATTTGATAGGAGTTTAATGCCTCTGTACTACCTACAGTTGTGGATGTTCCCTTTGTTCTTGTATACTGGCACACGTATGCTTATTCTCCAGTCATCTGGGACATGCCTTTCTCTCCACCCTGCTATTAGTACCCTCAGAGCAATTTCTCCTCTATCTCACCCAGCTTCTTTATCATATCTGCAGTGACCTCATCTGAGCCTGCTGCTTTTCCTGTCTTCATTTCCCTTGGTGCTGCTCTTAGTTCTTCTAGGGTGGGCTATTCCTCTTGTCTCATTGTAGGCTGTGTCTGGGGCAGTACAGCTTCTGTGGGGTTTTCTTCATTCAGAAGCTGCTGTAAATATTCTTCCATTTGCCTTTGATGTTCTGTGAACTGGTGAGCAGGTTGTTGCTGGCATCCTTTATGAAGGGTGTCTGACTATCTTCTTTATCTTTCTGTCTTTGCCTTGCAACCTGATATAGTTTCTTTACGCCACTTACTGAGTCACTTTCCAGAAGTTGGTAGAGTGCCTCTGATGCCCTATTTTTTGCTACTGCAAATTCTTTCTTAGGTTCTTAGCCAACCAGAAGTCCTTCCTAGCCTGGTCAGTCTTTTCTATCTCCCACTTATTCCTGCACTCCTTTCTTTTTTCGCAATTTTTTTTTTTTATTTTTCAAATACATTTGAATGAATTCCATAGTATTTATACATAACATCTTAAATAACTATGTACACTATTTACATTAGCCTGACCCTATAACAGATCTTAATGTATACAGTTACTTTATAAGTATGTCCAATCCATTATCAAAGTCTCTGATCAATTACTGTATAGTGTCAATCAACAATGTCAATCAACAATAAGACTTTTCCCCAAGGGTTGTTGATAAACTGCTTTGGATAAATTCTTAATTCTTTAATTTTAATTTCCAATAATTCTGTGGTCTTCAGTAGGCTGTAGAAGTCTTCCAAACTTGGTATTATGTTTGTATTCCATCTTCTTGTTATATACTTCCTTGAAATTGCAAGTATGGTCCATATTAGATGCATGTTTGACCTATTCAAATGAAGACCTTCGTTGACATTTAATAATACAAGAGCTTTAGTTAAATAAAATGATTCATTAAATAAAGCTTGTAGAAAGTTATTAATACCATTCCAAAATGACAATTTTAACACAATCAAAGAAAATATGGTTCCAATCTGCATTGTGTACTTGCTCACATTTCCAACATATTCCTTTTATGGAAGAACTAATTTTACTGATTCTATCTGGGGTTAAGAATGCTCTGTGCAAGCATTTCCAATTAAAAACTTTCCAATATTGTGTAAAGGATGTATATTTTATCGATAAGATATTTGTTTTAATATCTTCAGTTAACTGTATTGAGTGTCCTTTTGTTATATATTTCCAATATGAGGTTTTGGGTGTTGTTTTATAGTTTATCAATATTTTGTAAAATTTTGAAATACTGTTTCCCATGTCAAAGTCATTATATATGTTTGCATATATGTACTTCGTAAATTTAGGTATTTCTTTAAATGAAGAATTAATTATTCTACTTAAATCTTGCGAATATGACAGAATACTCTGTAAAGTTAGCCAGTCCTGTTGTGGAATTTTGTATGTTGTTTTTATTACTTGCATTTGCCTTCTGTGGAAGGCTGGCAACTCAACACTGTAAAACTACACCGTCAATCATGAGCGGACAGGTGATCCACTGTGGTGACCCCTAACTGGGAAAAGCCAAAAGAAGTAGTAGTTTTTATTACTTGCACATCTAAATCTTTTAGTTCTTTGATACATTGGAGCCAACAAACAAATCATTTCTGTTCCCAGGAATTAATAATTTCTCTATATATTTTATGTGGAAAGTTCTTTGTGACTATAAATGGTGTTAAAATATCAAACCAGATTTTTAAGTCTATATTTGCATTAATAATTGTCCTAAATGAGTCAATGTAATAATCATACAAGTTTTAATGGGTTTAGTTATTTTGCATACTAATATATGTGCCATGGCAAATTGTTTTTAATCGGTTATTTGAATTTATTTTTTTGTAAATTAAATTCATTCATTGATATTACAGTTAGTAATTCTTTCCAATTTGCAGAGTAATTTGGACTTGCCCAATCTGAGATTGTTTTAGATATTGATGCTTCTATATATGTTTCTATATCAGGAAAGTTTAATCTTCCCTGTTTCCATGGTCTGATATGATGTATTAAAGCTATTCTGTTTCTTTCGGAAACCATAAAAAATGTATTAGGCATGAATTTATTTCTTTAAGTATTTTCCTTTCTGATAACAGTTGTATTGCCAAGGCTATATTACAGATAGACTACAGTATAGACTACAGTTAATAAAAATGGTTTTACTGCCCAAGGATCTTGGGCAGTAAAACCATTTTTATTAACTGTAGTCTATCTTCAAATGTTAATATTATTTTGTTCCATTTTTTCACAGAGATTTTAATTGTATTGATATTACTGTATTTTTTTGAGACAAATTCATTATCCTTGCATAACTCAATTCCAAGATATTTTAAGGTAGATTCTTGTTTCCCTATGATGTGATCCCCCTTAGTCTGCAGGGTTTTTTTTTATTTAAAAATAAACATTTTGATTCCGATTTATTGAAATGGAATCCTGAAGTCATGTGAAATTTGTCAATTAATGCATCTAATTCTTTTGTCTCTTTTGAATTACATAATGTTAGTAATATGTCATCAGCAAATAGTATTACTTTAGAATTGTATTGTTCATAAATATCTATTCATTTTATTTTTATATTGTTACAAATTGAATCTCCCAATATTTCAATAGCCATAGCAAATAGAATTGGTGACATGTTTAGTGCCTTTTGTTATATGTATAGATTCAGAGGTAAAAAAAGGACCTAACATTGACACAAACTAAATTATTTGCATATACATTCTTTAGGAGATGAACAAAGGATGCAGGAAATTCAAATAGTATTAGGATTTTGAATAAACAGTCCCAATTTAGGGAATCAAAGGATTTCTCTATACCTAAGCCAATTATGAGTGTTTCTTTATTTTCTTTATTAACATAATCTATAAGAGAAATTATCCTTTTAATACCGTCATGTGCATCTATGATATATAAATCCAGTTTGATCATTATTTTGTTTTGGCTAATGGTATTTTCATTCTGTTATTTAATATTGTCATAAAAATCTTATAGTCATTGTTTAATAATGATATAGGTCTATAAGAGGTATAGAGGTTTGGGGATTTGTTTTCCTTTAGGATTGGTGTGATTAAGGAATATTTCCAAGAGGGTGGTATTAAAGCTTATGACTGAATTTCTAATAGGGTTTTATGGAAGAGGGATAGTATCTTTAAAGGAAAAAGTTTATATATTTCCATAATTATGCCATCTATACCTGGAGCTTTATTATTTTTACCCTCTTTTATTGTATCTGTAATTTCTTTGTAGGCTAGGAGTGATTGCAGATCTCATTTTAATTTTTCTGGCATTTTTTTATATTAGAACATTTTTCATCTATATTTAATTGATTGATATGTATATTTTCTTTTTGGAAATGTTCCATATAGTGATTCTATAGGCATCAAGAATGTCACCTATATTTGAGACATTTTTGCCTTTCTTTTTATGGAAGATACTTTTAATGTTATTAGCTTTTGATTGTATTTTGATTTTTGTGGATAAATTATGTAGATATTTGGGAGAAGTGGCCAAGGTATTAATTTTTAATTTTTCTAAAGCTAAACTAGTTTTGTGTGTTAGAATTTCATTGTATTTATTGTTTAATACTTCAAAATCAATTTGAGATGAAAAAGAAAGTAAATTTATTTCAGCTTTTACTGACAAAAGTTTGGATTGTAGATATAATAATTCAGAATCTCATTCCCTGCTTTTTTTATACCAAGTTAGGGTTTTACCACATATGTAAGCTTTTAATGAATCCCGTATCATTATTTTATTTATCTCTGTGGTGTAATTAATATCTAAGAAGAACTGTAATTCAGATAATAACCAGGGTTTGAACTCTTTAATTTTAATTATATATGCTGGAATTCTGGAGTTAAAGATTAATGGTTTGTACCCATTCTGAAGTTTTAGTATCAATGAATTGTGGTCTGAAAAGGGGCAGGGAGTGATTCAGAAATTAATGTTTTTAGAGTGCAAGTCATGGGCAGCAAATATTTCATCTATTCTAGTTTGGGTACCAAATCTGTGATCTTGATGGGAAAACAACAAAGATTTATCTTCTTTAAATTTGAAAGCATCTACAAGAAGAAATTATTCTACCCACTTGTTTAAAGCTTTTGAAACAGCAGATGCATGCAGCGGTCTTTTATTTGTAGTTTAAAAATATCAAATATACAGTTAAAACCTCCTCCTAATATTAAGTTGCCTTTATAATTATTGGAAATGAACTCCAAGTGTTTTTTTAATAGTTCCTGTTCCAATGCCTGGGAACCAGTATAGATTGGCTATGGTCCATATTGTATTATATTTAACTATTAGTAATGCCATAAAGCCTTCTTTAGTTTCATACTTATAAATGATTTCTGTGTTAATCACATTTGTTTTCCATAAAACTGTTACCCCTTTTGTCTTTGTCTTGCGCCAATATCATATATTCCTTAGGATTCCATTTGTAATTATCTTTGTTTTGAAATGAGTTTCTTGAAGGAAGACAATTGATGCTTTGTTCAGTTTTAGATATTTCAGTAGATTTGATCTTTAGCTAGGATTGTTTAAGCCATTGGTATTTAAAGATAATAAAGTTAAACCCATCTTAGGTTATTTAGACTATGTATTTTTTGTTTTATTGTGACCATTAAACATTTTTCTCTGATAACTATAAAGTATGTGTTTGAGCTTTTAAAGGGAATTATCAGTTTTATAGTTTGAGTGTTTACCAATAAAGTAATGTTTGGGTCAGGTATCCTAAAAATGTTTTTGTGAAATAAATTTAAATTAATAAATGTTAACAAAACTAAGATCCGTACTAGTCATGCAATGAAAATCATTCCTAATCTGATGGATAAAACTAAGGCCATCTGGTTATCAATCAATGTATTTTACTGGATATATCAGAAGTTATATTTCATTGTTAGCCAGCATTTAAGTAATCACTTTGTTCGTTGCTAACTTGCTTAAAGCAACAAGTCTGTTTTATGCGAAAATTGATGAAGGTTAGTGCATTTTAATTATCAGTGCATCCCTCTTCCCCCCATTTCCTACATATAAGGATTTTCATATCTGTCATTTCTTATTATAAAATGACTGAAATTAAAGATTAAAAACAATAAATTCACTTATTGTGATTAATGATTACAAGTTCCCTTTCCATATTCATAAATTGACATTTTATGGCATATACTGAAAGCTTTTAGATTTAAATGGCAACATTCTATTTTGTATAATCAGTAAAAGGTTAAACTGAGTGATTATTGTCAATTTAATACCATTTGTTCAGAATGTCATTGTTATATTCTGTGACATTCCTAGTTCAGGCTTCTATTGTTTCCCTTAAACAACTTTGTCGATTTGATGTCATGTATAAAACATTAGTTATCTTGGTAACAGCTTAAGTATTATGTATAGTCAAGATGGGTTACAAAACCACAATTCAAGTTAAAGCAATTATATGACTTGTTATGTACATTTACTTACATGAGAAAATCATCATGCTTCCCCTTGATGTTCAATATAGTGTACGTCATTTATGACAAGTTAAAACAGTGGTGTTATTATACACAAGCCCAGGTTATTAAATCCTGTCTTTACTATCTAAATTCAGCAGACTGCTTCATCTTGTATGACAATTATATATTTTGTCTAAATTTACTAAAAACATACATTACAACTGTTTCTTTCTGAAATTGGTACGCCTTGTTTGCTGTAGCATAGACTAAATTCAGACCTGCTGAATCTTTGTGTAACTTGAGCACTAATTCAGACTGTCTTTTTTTGGAGAAGGTTCCCCTGCACCCTAATGGCAGGAGTGTGCAGTTAGAACTTGTCTGATCAAAGACTGCTGGAACGGGGCTCAGTTTTTAGCTTTTTATTGGTTAATTTGTTTAAAACAGTTTGTTCATTTACTATTGTTATATATAAAAAAAAAATACACTTTATGCAATGCCGCTTAGCTAGGGTTAAACTATTCCTGGCGCCATAAAGTTTGCTCTTCAAATGTTCCCTTAGAACTAGCCAGTTTTTTAGTTTTAGCATTCAAATCTGTTTCTTTGAGCTCAGCACTTATTCAGAACTCATTGTAAGCACTAAATAAGCTACAAATTACTACAGCACTCAACTTTCCTCACTTGTCTAGAGGAAAACAGTTTTTAGTACTTAATAAATAAGCACCTAGCCAGGCCTGTCTAAGGGTCAGCTTCCGGTGTTTTCTCCTGTCTATCTGATGAATCTGGGCATCTTGGGGCAATGCAGCAATTGCCGCATGTACACAGACAACCCTCTCCTCCTACCACCCAACACTACAACCTGTGAGAGATCCACTTATATAGCCAAACTGGAAGCAAAGCTCTCTTTACCAAAGACTGGACTATACAGTGAAGAGGAGAAGGTAAACACTTGCACCACACCACACTCATCACATAGTCCCTCAAAACCTACACCACCAAAACACACACATAGCAACACAATACACACCTACATTCGCAGAGGCTCTCAATAAAAATCGGCTCAAGCAACAGAGACCTCCAAAGCAGAAACGCATGCAACCTCTACCCCCCAACACAACCCAAATAACACATAGCCCACAAACTCAGTGTGCCACTCAACCACAGCCCATAAGGCATAACAACATACCCAGCACCCTAGTCATAGGTGACTCTATAGTCAGACACACTGATGTTCCACTCACCAGGCTAAACAAGGAGAAAGTTACTGTCAGCTGACTGTCAGGTGCCAGGATCCGCCACATAACGCATGGACTCAGATCACTCCACAACAAGTACAAATATGACTCTGCCATTGTCCATGTTGGTGTGAATGACCTGAGACATATCTCCTTTGACTACATGAAAAGAGAATTGGAGGAGCTCTCTGATCTGTAGCCCAGGCAGGTATGACCCTAGCCCCGAGTAGTATCTTGCCATCATCCAGAATGATAAAACAGTACAAGGACAAAAGGACAAAATGATATACTTCAACAACTGGCTAAGCTTCTGGTGTCATTCTAAGGGGATCTTGTATTAGTCTGCCTGGGATGGCATGATCGACAGACCATGATGCTTTGCCAGAGATGGCCTGCACCTGTCACCCTTGGTATTCAGGATACTAGCTAAGGCTCTTGCCACCCATATAGTGCCTTTATTAGGCAAGGTTCAAATGACAAATTCACCACCGCAACAGATACAAGCAAGCAAAATCTGAGGGTAATACTACTCAATGCTAGAAATCTAAACCTCAAAATGCATTCACTCAAGGCCCTACTTAAAATGGTGAATATCGACATCTGTGCAGTGACAGAGACCTGGTTCAAGGCTCCAGAGAGCACCCCTGCATTACCAGGCTATAATTCATACCACACCTTTCGATCACCTAACCTGGACCAAAACACTAAAGGTGGAGGCATGTCCATTAAGGATATCCACACCTCCAGGCTAGCTGCTCAGCATAATGCATCCGAGATTATACAAGTGCAACTAACTCTGGGCAAGACAGCAATCCAAATTGTAGCTGGTTACCGATCCCCCACCATGCCCCAGGATTCCCACTCCTCATTTCTTGATACACTGGAAAATATTAGGTTACATTCCAACACCCTAATAATGGGCAATTTCAACTACCCCACTAATAACTGGGAAAACTACTCATGTACCAACACTTTTGCTCAATGTTTTCTGGAATTCATAAATTCCAACGCCTTGGATCAACTTAGCCACGCCCCCCACCAGGGGCAGCAATATCCTAGACCTGGTCATTACCAACATAGGCAATCAGTGTTCCACACCAGAGGTCAATTCCTCGTTGGTCAGATCCAACCACAAGCTAATCAGCCTACACATCCACATCCCGCCTCCACCCCCCCCCCACTAGGGAAATCACCATAAAAAATGTATCCAAAGCCAACTTCACGCTTCTTAAGACAGAAGTGGCAAACTTCACAACACCCATGCAGATGGACAATAGAGGTACGACTCCTGAATCCTACACAAATGCACTTTATAAGCCCTTACACGAGTGCATGGATCGTGCTATCCCTAACAAAAGCAAGATGCTATCCTCCAAAAAAAGGAAGCCAATCTGGTGGTCTCCTGCCATAAACAAACTCTACAACAGAAGAAAAACTGTTGCAAAAAAGAGTTAAATCCCATGACTTGAAAGAACTCCCTGGTCAGCCTCAATAAGAATCTGAGATCCCTCATAAAATCCTCCAAAGCTAGTTATGAAAACAAAATCGCCACTGATTCTAAAGACAACCACAAAGCATTCGATAGCTATGTCAAGAATCTCAATGGCAACACTCAGATCTGCTCTGAGTTACAGCACAATGGCACTAAATATACAGGACCAACTGATATTGCCAACATCCTGGCAGATAGGTTCAGTGCTAACTTTACCCCCCTCACCCCCCAAGGGCCCATCTCTATACCAGAAGAATGCAAAGTTCCTGTAATCACAGCTGCACAGGTAAAAATCACACTTTCCAAAGCCAAGAACACAGAATCCATGGGACCGGACAACATACCAGGCTGTGTTCTACATGAACTATAGAATGAACTGGCACCCCACCTAAGCACCATATTTAATCATAGCCTCACCTCAGGTTTTGTGCCCACTGAATGGCGCACAGTGATGGTTATCCCACTCCAGAAAGGGAAGCCACCACGGGTCCTGGGAACTACTGCCCCATTAGCCTAACGAGCCTGGTCTGCAAGGCCATGGAATCTATCATTATGGAACTTATAAACAAAGATATTGGTAATCTCCAAACTCTGGACCCCACCCAGTTCGGGTTTGTAAAAGGCAGATCATGTCTCCTAAACCTGAATGACTTCTTTGAAGCAGTCACCAAAGCCGAAGATGAGGGTAAGGTGGTTCACACAGCCTATCTAGAGCTTGCCAAGGATTTTGACACCACCCCCCACTCTGGAATTATAGATAAACTCACTAAACTAGGTATAAATCCTTATGTCACAAGATGGGTTGCCAACTGGCTCACTGACCGAACCCACACTGTGAAAGTAGCAAACTCCAAATCTGACTTCAGACCAGTGACAAGTGAAGTACCACAGGGTTCAGTCCTGGGTCCTCTCCTGTTTGGCATCTACCTTTCTGAAGTACAGGCTAACACAGAAGGTCTTTGGCAAATGAAGTTCACAGATGACTGCAAATTAGGAGCCATAACTAAAACTCCTAACGATGTGGAAATCCTACAAAAGGGCCTCACCGAGACAGATGCCTGGCGTCAAAGCCATGGCCTCAAGCTCAATGCCAAAAAGTGCACAGTCATCCCCTTTGGTAAAAACTCTGTACCCATGAGCTACCACATAGGTGGTAGTCTACTTAACACCGAACGTGTGATAAGAGACCTTGGGACACAGGTGGACAGTAGTCTCTCATTTGAGAATCACACTGCCACAGTAGTCAGGAAATCCTTCTATGTGGCACGCCTCATCACAAAAGGCTTTTCATCCAGGAAAAGAGAGGTCATTGTTCCCCTCTACTCGTCACTCATTAGACCCATTATAGAGTACAACGCCCCTTTTGGTATGTACCTCACAAGCCATCTGTTCCATGCAGTGGCCACTCTGCCAGTGAACCACACAACATAAGTTCCATTCCCACAGATATTTCCACGAAGGAAATAAAGAAGTTATGTACTCGCCATAACGTTCCATGTGAGTTGTTCCATCTTGCCTTCATTCATCACTGATGGGTTTGGAGCCGATCCTCGTCTCTGAGACGGCCGACTAGCAAGCTCAAAGTTCTCCAGTAGCTCAAAACCCCACCACTTATCCCATAATGCACTTCTTGTTTGCTGCGTACCATAAAATAGTACAATAATTATTCTATCTAGGAATGAATACACATTGAAAAACCAGGATGAAGACAGCCTCCAGGTCAACTGCCAGCCAGGAGGTAGGGACGTGTGAATGAAGGCGAGATGGAACAACTCACATAGAAAGTTATGGTGAGTACATAACTTCTTTATGTGAAGCTGTTCAATCTCACCGTTCATTCATCACTAGTGGGTAGCATCCCTAGCACCCTGATCTTGGGTGGCTCACGGAAGTACACTCTTCAGAACCACAGAACCAAACGAAGCCCTGTCCCTGGAGGCCTTATCCATTTTGTAATGAGTTATAAAAGTGTAAGGTCTAGACCAAGTGGCTGCTGCACAGATGTTATCCAAGGGCAATTTTGCTTGAAAGCCTGACGTGGTGGAAACTGCTCTGGTTGAATGAGTCTTTACCTTACCAGACAAGGGAATATCATGACAAGCATATGTATAGGTGATACAATCTGACAGCCATTTAGAGAGGGTTGTTTTAGCAACTGGCTTGCCTTTCCTGGTTTCAGAAAAAGACACAGAGCTGATCAGATTTCCTAATGTCTTTTGTTCTGTCCAAATAAAATCTAAGTTGCCTATGAATATCGAGTTTATGCAACATATATTCCAATTTGTTGCTGTGATTGGGGAAGAAAACAGGCAACTCAATCACTTGATTAATGTTAGCCTCAGAACATACTTTGGGCAGAAAGGATGGATTTGTCCTGAGAGATACTCTGTCAGTATGGAAGACCATATAACGGGGCTTGAAGGAGAGTGCTTGGAGCTCTGACACTCTACGGGCTGAAGTGATGGCTACTAAAAAGATAGTTTTCCATGACAAAAATTTTAGTTCACAAGATGATGCAAGCTCAAAAGGGGGAAGAATGATACAAGATAACATAAAATTCAAATTCCAGGGGGAATAAGGTGTCTTCACTGAAGGCCTTATATGAAAGGAAACTTTTAGAAAAGCCTTAGACAATTGGTGAGCCATAACATTCAAACCATCAATTCCTAGATGGAAATTAGATATAGCAGCTAAATGTACTCGCACCGTAGCAGCTGCTGCTCCTTTGTTGAAAATTATAAGACAATGGTGCTTGATAAGGGTCAATGTTGTGGGAAGAGGCCCAGATGGAAAACTCTT
The DNA here is from genome assembly GCF_019279795.1 of Protopterus annectens. NCBI lineage: Eukaryota > Metazoa > Chordata > Ceratodontiformes > Protopteridae > Protopterus > Protopterus annectens. Next base: position 652,349,928 of record NC_056746.1, read on the forward strand.
CCACTTACTACGATACAATTTCCTGGTGGAAGGTTTATGGGAAGCCAACAAAATCTGACTAGTGTCATGGGACATATTATAGAGCCTGGCTATGCAGGGAATTGGAACAGCCAAGCAGTTCGCTTCAGTGTCTGCAATGATGGGTGAAGATCCCCTGACGGGTGCGTCAACAAGTCTGGAAATGGGTCCAGGATCCATGGATCTTCCAGAATGTGATGGTAAAGAAACGGAAACCAAATCTGCCTTGGCCAATGAGGGGCTATAAGAATGATTGTCCGTCCCAGCGACTTTGCTTTCTGAAAGAATTTGGGTATCAGGGGAATTGGTGGAAATGCATAGAGGAGACCCGGGGGCCAATTGTGGACAAGAACATCCCTCGGGCAGTGACCTGGTGTGGGAATCAGTGCAAAATAGCTTCTGCGTTTGTTGTTGATGTGACTGGCGAAGAGGTCGCAGGAAGGCTGGCCCCATTTGCGGAAGAACCTGTCCGCAATCTGTTGTTTGAGGGACCATTCGTGGGGCAACAAAATTGCTCTGCTCAGTCTGTCCGCTATTATGTTGGATTTGCCCGGGATGTGCATTGCCAACAGAAAGCACTGGGATGACAGTGCCCATTGCCATTCTCTGAGGGCTTCTCGGCAAAGGGGGTGAGACTTGGTCCTGCCTTGTTTGTTCAGATACCAGACCACTGACATGTCTGTCTGTATTGCAATTATCCCTAGAGGGAGAGAGTCCTAAAGTATTGCAACGCTAGAAGTACTGCTCTCATCTCCAGGACATGGACAGATCAAGAATCACATCTGCATGTCAATGTGCCTTGGGCAGTCTTTCCCTGAAATAGCCCCCCCTCACCCTATCAGGGAAGCGTCCGTGGTCACAATGGCAACTGGAGGGGGAAGCATAAAGGGACGACTTATTGTGACATGAAGAGACGTCAACCACCACTGAAGATCCTTTTTGCAGGAATTTATCAGGATCATGTGACTCACTGGAAGCTCCTGATAAGACCACTGCGTGAATAGAAGCCATTGAAGGATTCTCATGTGCATCCTCGCTAGCAGAATTGCTAGAATAGCTGTCGCCCTCAATCCTAGAACTTTCAGTATCACTGCTGCTGATGCTCTGTTCTTTGATATTAGGGACATAATGTGTTGGCGAAGGAAAGATATTCTTTCTGGTGGAAGGCGAAGATTGGTGATTGACGTGTCTAACTCTGTCCCTATAAACTTGATATGTTGCGATGGCAACAAGGCAGACTTTTCGAAGTTGACTGTAATGCCTAGCTGATTGCAGAGTGTCAAAGTAGCCTCTGTCACTTGAAGAAGTTGATGCCTGGTGGTGGAAGTAAGGAGCCAATCGTCTAGATACGGAAACACCTGGAATCCTAGACCCCTCAAGAGAGCTGTAACTACTGCCATGCACTTGAACACTCTGGGGGCTGTAGTGAGACCAAAGGGCAGAGCTTGGAATTGATAATGACTGGCTCCCAGCCAGAAATGCAGGTGATCTCTGGATGGTCTGGCCTTCTTTATGTGGTAGTATGCATCCTTGAGATCAATCGAGCACATGCAATTGTCCTTCCCCAACAAGGGGAGAATGGACTGTAGCATGACCATTTGGAACTTCTCTTTTCTCACAGATTGGTTGAGTTTGCTGAGATCCAATATGGGTCTCCCGTCTCCTGTTTTCTTTGGAACCAAAAAGAGCCTTGAGTAAGTTCCGAATCCTGTCTGCTCTACTGGGACTGGCTGGATGACTCTTTTTTTTCTAGCAATCAGCGTACCTCTATTGCTGCTTGTCCCATGTGACTGGGTGGAACATCCGGGATTTTTTTGACGGGATGGGGCTGGATGGAGAATGGTATGAAATACCCTCTGGAAATGATACTTTGTACCCAAGTGCCATTTGTTATATTTAGCCAGGCTTTGGGGTACAAAGATAAGCGACCCCTGACTGCCTCCAGAGTAGGACAGTCGGGCCTCCCTTCAGGAGCACTGGTAGGATTGACCAGAGATGTGATCTCTGTCACCCTGGTGTTGCAGACCCCCTCTGCCTTGAGGGCAGCGTTTTCCATTGAAACCCCCTCCTCTGCCTCTGGAGGGGGGCTCTCCATATGTGTCTTGAAAGGCTCCTTGGGCTTTCTGGAATCACATCTTTCCTCCCCTCTGACCTTTGGGAAAGGGTCGAGTGGGGATGGAAAAATGGACTCCCGACGGCAGACAGAGTCTTTCCTTCTTGCTCACACCTGGTCAAAGTCTCCTTCACCTTTGGCCCAAAGATGAGCCGTCAAAGGGGTATTAGTAAAAGACTTGAAGGGTTCTGCAAAGGAACAGAGTCGCATCCAAGCATGCCTACGGAGAGCAATTCCTGTACCTGCAGCTCCACTCGAGCCATCAGCTGCGTATCATATGAGACGCATGGACGAGTTGACTATCGAGTTGAGGGTAGAGAGCTGTGTGGCAATCTTACTGGATACACTCGAAGCTACAGCACCCTGAAGACTATCTCCCAATTCCTTAAGGAGTTCTCTCTGCAGTCTGGTGAAGTGTGTCAAGTAGTTCAGTGATCCGAGTGAGAAAGTCGCTGAGCTGAACATGCATTTCCCATATCTATCCATAATCCTAGATTCTCTGTTAGGAGGATGGCTAGATGAGGAAGTCTCAGACATTTCCTTTTTGGTGGCTGCAGTCACCACCATGGCATCAACAGGGACTCCCTTGGTCAAAAAGGACATCCACAGGAGCTGAAATAAACTTATTAGGCCTCCTAGGAACAGATTCCATAGATTCTGGAGACTCCCACGCCCTAAGAGAGACCAGATCCATAAGCTCATCATAGGGCGGAGATACCCAAGAAGTGGAAGGTTGAGACCCAAATGCCTTCAGGAGAACAGACTCGTCCTCAGTAGGGCTCTTGGACTGCCAATCACTCCTCTGCCTAAGGATTTCAAGAATCTCCACAAAGTAGATGTCCTCAGAGGGGGATCTGGGGGACCCTTCTGATTCATCCAGGTCGGTGTCCGATGTGATAGACTCCTGGGGGGAATCCAAATGCCTCCTCATGCATAATCTCTTCCTGGGAACCTCTTCAGGGGAAGCATCTGGAGAGGTCTCAGAAGAGCAGGGGGCGCCCTGTGGGGCTACCTGATGCTCTGAGCCTCTACGCTTTGGAGAAGCGGTGGAAACAGAAAGAGACACAGGCACTTTAGGGGAAGAAGCGGCCAGATGTTGAGATGAGGAAGCCTAGGGAGACAACACTCGCCTCATGACATCGAATGCACCCCTGCTCCAATGAGAAGGAGTGGACGGATCCAACAGAGCAGCGATCTCTTCCTGCACTGAAGCCATGGGCTCCGAGCCTGAGGTAGGAGCCGAGCTCACCCAAGCCGAGGCCCCGAGAAGAAGAGTCGGCGCCAAGTCGGTGTGGCTATCCTCCCCGGACCCAACCAGAGAGTGTTGGCCCCTAGAGTCCCCGGTCGGTGCCGAGAACGTCCGAGTAGATGGAGTGGATGATACTGGAGCAGGTGTCGGCTCCAAGGGATCCACAATCATCAAGCTGGCCTCCTCCAGCTCCGAAGGTCGGGTATGGCTCAGAGGAAGAGCAGACAATTCAAGAATAGTGGTCTTCGGCTCCAACGGTTGGGTCTGAGCCGACAGCAATTTCACTAGGCCTGGTGTCTTCAATAATTTCTGAACCAGCCGGTCCATATCCATATCAGAAAGGTTGACAGAAGACCTAGACAAATGAACAGATGGAGCCAACTGGAGCAGTATCGATGGTGTTTTTTCGGCAACTGGTTCCAGAGCACAGTCCCGGTTCCAAAAAGAGAAGACCGTCAGCTCCGAAGGCAGCAGAGCTGATATCACCACACTTTCTGATCTTTAACTTTTACTTTTTTTTTTATCTGGATTCAGAGGAAGATTTGGATGATTTGCTGGCCCCAGCCTGGTCAGACAATGCTTCAGAAAAAGGGTGTTTAATAATACCCCTACCCATTAACTTCCTCTTCCTTTCTGCAAGCACCCTGTTGGAAAAGGAGTGACAGATACTGCATGACTCTTGCAGGTGTACCTTACCCAAACAGTAAACACACTGCACATGGGCATCTGTGACGGACATTTTCTGTCCGCAGTCTGGGCACTTTTTAAACCCAGACTTTGGATGTTTATCCTTTTCTTCAGACATCACAATATCCAAAAATGATTAACTAAATCACTCAAACACACACACAGCCCAAAAGGGGCAACTAATAACTATACCACTGAAACAGGATAGCAATCCAATAACAAAATCCCAACAGGGAACACTAACTAGCAACTACAAAAAGGGATCCTAAGACCGAAGGCGAGGAAGGAACTTACTGAGGAAAGGGGTTGACACAGAAAGAAACTATCTACTACCTAGAAATATCTTGTAGAATATATAAATCAAAGATATATAAAAAAATTTGAAATATAAACTTGCTGAAAGTCGAAAACTCCCAAGAATAGCCTCGAGCAAGCTGGAAACCAAGAGATCCGTGCCACGGCAAACTAGATCTGGGGTATTCCAGCAGTGCATTATGGGATAAGGGGTGGGGTCTTGAGCTACTGGAGAACTTTGAGCTTGCTAGTCGGCCGTGGTGGAGCCGAGGATCGTCTCCGAACCCATCAGTGATGAATGAACAGCGAGATTGAACAACTTCACATCTGATGACTCTGTAGCACTTCCCAGCAACCCCAATCTCCCTAGAATCAGCTATCCCCATATGCCCAACATGTCGGAGCAAGCTCACCTCCCAGACCACTGCAAAGGGTACTACAGAAGACCAAGTGCTCTTAGTATTTCACAATAACTCATATTTCCACTCTTATGCAAGTCCTTAATGTGTTTGAACCAAAATACATTTTAAATATAAAATTGAGCTTACTATATTTTTTTATCAAGAATCAACTCAATGAGCTAAATGAAGTGTTGGGAGACCATCAATGTGTGTACATGTGGTTTACAACAGCCCTTTTATTTTATATATATATATATATATATATATATATATATATATATATATATATATATATATATATATATTTTTTTTTTAAACAGACTTCATTGCCGAGAATCATCTTGGAGGCTCCTTCAGAACCGTGAAACATTATCGTCATTCTGTCTCCGTTACCAAAGCAACCTGGTGCGTCTGTTTCTGTTAGTGTGTCTGTGTACTGCATACCAGAGGCACGCGATGCACCTGAAGCAAAGCTTCACTTCACTGCAACTTCAAACCTAATTTCCCTCCCTTTCAGAGAGGTAGCAGCCAGGAAAAGAACGGAGAGCAACCAGATAAAAAAAAAAAAAAAAAAACTCCCATCAAGCCTCCACAACAAGAGATAACACATTCTTCCAGCCTTCCCACCTCACACTCAGAAGATGTATAAACAAACTATTCTCTGCCAAAATATCCCAAATCACAGTTTTATCCACCACCTACCCCTGGATCCAGGCTAAAACACCAAATGTCTCTTCCTAATACACAAGCATCAGTAAACCTTTATCATAAGCCGCAACCCACAGCTTCCCGGAGACAAAAAAGGCAACATACAACAGCTGCATCCACACACACCATATCAGGATTGATCAAACAGTACTCATAGCTGTGATACCTGCCATGATTGATATTAACTATATTTAGACAGAATAATGATGACATTTGTACTAAGAGCTTGCTACTATTATTTAACCAGGATATACATGACATTTCTAAATCATACTTTAACTGAAGAAAGCATTAGTCTCCATGACAGCATTTTTTTTTCAAAACACACTACTGTTATTGCTATTAAATATGATGCTAATTTGTTACATTTGAGTCTGAACTCTGATGAATGGTACCTTGTTGAATTAGTTAATTACTTAAATCATTATAAGTAAAAACAACGAAAAATGAACAAGTATTCACGGAGTTCAAGTAGGGGAATAGAAACTTCTATGTTTGTATATATGTAATATAAATAGTAACCCATCTTGACCTACCTTTGTGAAGAACTATTGGACTCTCTGAACATTCTGAATAAATCATTACTGTTTCTCAGTTGTTTAAAAAAACCCTCTTTTTTTTAAAGAAAAACAGATGACAAGTGATGTACCATATCAGTTGATACTTTGAGAGATGTAGCTGTAAGAGTTATTTTTTTTGGGACAGCTATCTTGGAATCATTTTAGCATTAGTCCAATGATTTGTTTCTGTAATTCTTTTAAGAGTAGGGGACATCCATTCCATTCCATTCTTCTGGGATATACATGATGTTGTTGTTTTTGATGAATATAGTAGCTTCTTCTAGGTTATTAAAGGTTCTCATCTTATTGGCGAAAAGTATTTTTATCTTGGATGGAAAGGCCAGCTGTGCTTTAATGTTGTTTAGCTTCAGCAGTTTTATTATTGGCCAGACTTTCCTTTGCGCTAGTATTCTGGAAGAATAATCGTCAAACCTTATCAGGCTTTGATTGTATTTTAAGGGTGATTTTCTCCAAACAGATTTTTAATATTAGTTCCTTGTCCAGAAATGAAAGAAATTTTATAACTATGGATCTAGGTGGAGCATTTGTTGAGTTAGAATCAGGTTTCCTCAGTGCTCGATGCGCCCTTTCAATTTCAAATCCCTCTTTCAAGTCTAAAAATGTAGGAATCCAGGTTAGAAATGACATGTCTTCTCCTTCAGTGTTTTCAGGCAGACCAAAGATCCTTATGTTGTTTCTCCTTTCCCTGTTTTCTAACAAGTCATGCGCATTCAGAAGAGCCATTTAGCCGAAACACCTGATGTTCTTAAGGATCATTTGCATATATCCCATGCAGTGGCGGATCCAGGAATTTACAAAAGGGGGGGCGCAGTCTGGTTAGTTGAGTACCAGGCTGGGGGTGGGAAATTGGGACACTGGGCTTGGTGGTTGTGGAAAGATCACCTTAAGAAACTCTGACATCATGTGTGAAAGACCACAATATACACTCAGTTACACATGATGTTGCTGTGGATTTGGTTCATAGGCGTTTCCTAGGCTGATGACCACAAGGGCATTTTTAAGCCTAGCCATGCATCCCAAATCTCCAACAAGTTAAAACACTTTTGATAAGTGTAAGCATGACCCTGGGAGATGAACCATTTACAGGTTACGTGTGTCCATTTAAGACACAGGTGCCAAATCAGGGATGCATTTCCGTTTTCCCATCCAATTGTCCAAGGTGCACTTGAATTGGGTTAGGGAGGAACTCTGCTTCACATAAATGGGGAGCCTGTTCCACAGATTGGGTAGTCTCTGGGATACATATCTATCTCTCCAGCAGGTCCGATTTATATCACAGGCAAGGTTTAAGTCTTTAGAATGGGTAGTTCTGGTGCTGTTTGTTTTGTGGATATGCAGGAGGTCCATCAGAGTGGGGTCTTACAATGCCCTGTATGCTAGGCATAGATCTCCCCTCAAAGCCTGTAGGAACAGAATACAGGGATAGGGCCTTCAGGTGGTCTGCAAAAGATGTTTTAATTACACCCTGTATTCTTTTAGTGAGGAACCTCTGTGGACGTTCTAATTGTTAGATATGCCTGGTTAGGTACATACCAAAGGGGTCATTGTACTCAATGATAGGTCTGATGAAAGCCGAATACAGTGGGACAATGACTTCCTTGGACTTAGTTGCCATACCTTTGTTTGTAAGTTGTGCAACATAGAATGATTTCCTCACCACTGTAAACACGTGATGATCAAAGGCTAGATTACTATCTGTGTGTGTAGACACGTGATGATCAAAGGCTAGATTACTATGTGTGTGTGTCTCTAAGTCCCTAACTACTGGGTCAACTTGAAGGGGTGTGTTTTCAATATTATAGTTACTAGGGATGGATGATTTCCCAAAGGATTCTATTATGCATTTCTTGGCTTTTAGTTTTAGTCCATGGCTCTGACACCAGTTGTTTGTTTGTGTGAGCCCCTCCTGGAGAACATTTGTGTCAGTGTGAGATTCAGTGATGGCTCCTAATTTGCAATCATTTGGAAATTTAGTCAGCCACAGACCATTGACATTGGCCTTGACTTCTGAGAAGTAAATGCCAAAAAGGAGCAGTCCAAGGACTGATCCCTGAGGGACTCCACTTGTGACTGGCCTCTTTGTAGAGGTAGATTACCCAGTTCTAACTTCCTGGGTCCTGTCTGTGAGCCAGTTGAATATCCACCAGATGACATGTGGGATTGTACCTAACCTCTTGAGTTTGTCAACAATGCACGAGAGGGTATTTTGCCAAATGCCTTGACCAGGTCAAGCTAGGCAGTGTGAATGATTTTGCCCTCATCCATTGCTTTGGTGACCTTCTCAAAGAAGTCCACTAGGTTAAGCAGGCATGATCTGGCCTTGACAGAACCAAACTGGGTTGGGTGTAGTGACTGGAGGTTTACTATATCTCTATTGATCATCCCCATGATAATTCTTTCAATGGCTTTACATATAAGACTAGTGAGACTTGTGGGTCTGTAGTTTCCCAGGTCTGTAGATGGCCCACCTCTGTGCAGAGGGATGACTGTTGCCTTTCTGAAGCACTAAGCCTGTTTGGAGGCTACAGTTAAACAGTAATTCCAGAGGCCCTGATGGGTTATGTTTCATGCTATTTCGAAGGCATCCTGGAATATTGTCTGGGCCCATTGATGCAGTGTTCTTGGTCTTAGACAGAGCATTAAGGACGTGTTCCCTAGTGATAGTAGGGGGAGTTATATTTAATAATATTTCCTGAGGAAGGTTGAAGGGGAGAGAGGAATAAAGTTGGAGATGAATTTATCAGCCAGGAGGTTTGCTATATCTTCTGGCTCAGTATAGGTGGCTACATTCACAACGAGCTCTGCACACAATTGTGTATTGCCTTTCAGGTTGCGGACATAGCTAAAGAATGTTTTGTGGTTATACTTGGCCTGGGTGGACAAACGTACCTCAACTTTGGCTTTGGTAGACTTTATTTGTCCTCTGAATTGTTTGTTTAGTTTGACAAGAGTGCTTTTATCCTACTGGGTGCTGCACCTCTTAATCTTTGCCATGATTTTCTTCCTCCTGTTATACAGCCTATTGATTTTGTGATTCCACCAGGATGGCTTGTGTTTTGAGTTAGTTCTGTAGTTCTTCCTGGTAGGTACAGCTGCTTCTGTGCAGCTATTAACCTGCTTGTACAGGGTTTCCGTGAACAGTTCTGTATAGGCAGAAGTGTTCTCAGGGTTTACGGGGGCTTGAAATCTTGCCAGGTTCCCACTTAATAACAGGAAGTTAGCCTTAGAATAGTTCCTGAATATTCCCGGTTGAGCTGGGGGTCCAGGTTTATTGTTACTTCAAAGGAGAGTATTTTGTAGTCTAACCTTACCAGGAAAGGCATTACAGTAGGGGGTGTGCAGCAGTTTCCCATATTAGCGAGGACCAGATTCAGTATGGTTGCACCCCTGGTTGGTGTATTGGCTATCTGGTTCAGGGAGTTTGTGTTTACAAAATCCAGGAATCTTTGTGCATGTACGTTTGGTGTTATGTAGGATTCCCAGTTAATAGTGGGGTAATTACAGTCACCCATGAAAATGGTATTCGGTTGGATGGTTAGTGTTTCTAATAAGTTTAAATACATGGTATGGGTTTCTTGGGTCATGGAAGGGGACCTATAGCTTGCAAGGAAGTGGTACTGGATTTTACCTATGGTGATGCGAACATGGAGCATCTCACATGCATTGTCCTGTTTGACCAGCCTTGAAGTATATTTATTTGGATGTAGATAGAGACAACTCAGCCTTTAGTCCCTGCCTGTCAAGTAGCTGGGCCTAAATGTGTGGAAGACATAACCTTGCACTGTTGGTGTGCTCTCCGTGGCTTTAAACCATGTCTCAGTAGATTTTGTTCCAGTCAGCTCCCCTGGACCCTCACACCATTGGCTGTAACTGCCTTTAAATAACTGACCTGTTGAATGTAATGTATTAGAATGAGAGCACTCATCCATCTACTTGCTTAACTGAATAAACTACTTGAAAGTCCAAGAAGGTGTCTCTATTCCTCCCACAGGGAGGGTATCAGATAAGGAGTCCCCCAGATCTGCTAGCTAAAGTGAGTTTTATCTGGACTAATCCTTTCGTCTCTGTTTCTTGTTAGTCCTCTCTCCACTGGGTCACAGGTGGGATACCAGACCTGACTTGAGCTTTCTGGATTATCTCTAGTCTCAGATGTCATTTAGTCACATTAATATATTTGCCTGACATGCTGCTAATGTCTCCATGTCTCCAAGGACTCCAAGCTGTGGTGGGTATATGTTAGTCTCAAACACATAATTAATGTACTTCTCTGCACACTTTTCTTAAAATAGCATATCCTCTTATGTATCCTTATTTTCATTCATTCATTTCACGTTAACTAGAAAGTCCCTCTGAGCTAGAGGCCCTTAAGCAAAGGACTTTTGTAGTATAAGATTACACAGCAGAAGGCACACAGTTTCAGACCAAGTGATTATGTATGTGGCAGTTACTTAAGAAAGCTGCATTGCTACATGGGTATGTGTAAATACAATAATTATCACTGAAGGACTAGTACAGAATTTGGAAGTTGGATTCCTTACACACATTGCAATTTTACTTTACTTGCTTTTTTATTTACTTCTACAATGATTACAGATATTGAAATAAAATAGCACAAACACTAATAGCCATTTGCAAACCAAACAACACAGTCTGACAGTGAAAACAGACAGCACGAGCAGAAAACGTATCTGCCCTTGAAACCCACATTCATTGCAATGGCATAAAACCACATTCAAAGAAAATGCAGTGGAGGATTAAGTTTACCTTTAGGCCATTTTCAAGCCAAAGGCTCCTTACACACATTTTTACAGCCATACATACATGTTTGTGTTCTTTGATTCACCATCCTGATTGTATTAAATTATATTCCTTGCATAATACAGCACACTTGTTAGAATGTGGTTTAAATCTGAAGTTTTGAACATTCTAGTAAGCAATGAAACAAAACATATGAACCAATAATGACAAAACTACCCATTTCAAAATTTTTCAACAATAAAAGGCCACTCAGACATCTGTCATCACAATCCACCAATATCAGTCGATAAGTACAATCTCTGCAGAAGTAAAGAAGAGGTTGCTACTGGCAAACAACTTTACACTTCAGTGCTTCATCTACAAATACAGTGCCTGTTGCCCTTGAAGAATTAATTGCCAATGTAACATTAAGAAAAAAAATTGGTAAGCTGGTAATATAATAATATAGGACTGACAAACCGACAAGTATGCATCTCATACAAAGGAGGACACACTCAGGAGTGCAGAACCCCTATCCCCCCTGAAAATGCACCAAATAATCAGCATTCCATCCACATGGTGTGGGAGTAGAAAGCACAGCCTTCTGTACCAAAGGCAATTGCACTACTAACACTGCTTTCAAATTCTACAGCACAGTGACTGCCATTCGCTAAACAAAACAGTTAGTTGCATATTGAAAACAGACTTAACATGAGCAGCAGTAAATTTCTCTTTCCTTGAAATTCACAGTTCCATGAAAATGTAGTGAAATTCACTCATAATCCCTTGAAAATGCACTGAAACACACTCCCTGAAAATGTATTGAAACTCAAACTCACAATTCTGTCAGCATTCTGGTAGTCAGTCTAGAGGATTCAGGCTCTTGTTTCCTGTAACCAAGTTATAGGGTCAAGCCTGATCAAGTTAATTGACTAATCTGCCCCTCCCCAACTAGGGCATTACATACCATATCTCCATACCTCTCAACCTCTTAGTACAATAAATCTGGACAAAGCCTAAAATAATGGAGATACAATGGCCCAAAAATAGGGACAGATTTTAAATATTTTTCGTTTTAACTTAGAAAGTTGCTAGAATAACAGGATTTGTGTTAGCATGCATTTTTTGAAGGATATGAAGGCTGAAACTCATACGTCATTATTTAGTGACTTCAGTCCTCTGTGAATTTCCAGAAAACCACAAATTTTATTAGGAATTAGCCAAAAATATGTGGCAAAAAATCTGGTCAGTTGGGAGGTATGTTAAAAACGGATACTGGCTATTGCTCTTGTCACCCCTATAGTGCCTTTTTTAGGCAAGGTTCAAATGACAAATTCACCACCGTAACAGGTACAAGCAAGCAAAATCTGAGAGTATTGCTACTCAAAGCTAGAAGTCTAAACCTCAAAATGCACTCACTCAAGGCACTCCTTAAAATGGAGAACATCGATATTTGTGCAGTGACTGAGACCTGGTTCAAGGCTCCAGAGAGCACCCCTGCACTACCAGGCTATAACTCATACCACACTTTTCGGCCATGTAACCTGAACCGTAACACCAAAGGTGGAGGTGTGTCCATATTCATTAAGGATATCCACACCTCCAGGCTAGTTGCTCAGCATAATGCACCCAAGGTTATCCAAGTGCAACTAACTCTGGGCAAAACTGCAATCCGAATTATAGCTTGCTACAGATCCCCCACCATGCCCCAGGAATCCTTCTCCTCTTTTCTTGATGTTCTGGAAAATATTAGGGTTCAACCAAACACCCTAATAATGGGTGATTTCAACTATCCCACCATTAACCGGGAAAACTACTCATGTACCAACTCCTTCGCTCAACGCTTTCTGGAATTCATAAATTCCAATGCCCTGGATCAACTTATCCACACCCCCACCAGGGACAACAATACCCTAGACCTAGTCATTACCAATATGAGCGACCAGTGTTCCACACCTGAAGTCAACTCCTCATTAGTCCGATATGACCATAAGCTAATCACCCTAGATATCCACATCCCACCCCCCACCCCCCATTAAGAAAACCATGGTAAAGAATTTCTCCAAAGTCAACTTCATGCTTCTTAAGACAGAAGTGGTGAACTTCATGACACCCATGCAGATGGACAATACAGTTACGACTGCTGAATCCTATACAAATGCACTCTATAAGCACTTACACGAGTGCATGGATCTTGCTATCCCAAACAGAACCAAGACACTATCCTCCAAAAAAAGGAAGCCAATCTGGTGGTCCCCTGCCATAAACAAACTGTACAACAGAAGGAAGAAACTGTTGCAAAAGAGAGTGAAATCCCATGAGTGGAGGAGCTCCCTGGTTAGCCTCAGTAAGAAGCTGAGATCCCTCCAAAACTAGCTACAAAAACAAAATTGCCACTGATTCAACAAAGCATTCTACAGCACTGTCTGCACTATTTTAATAATATATTTTAAAAAAAACTTCTTCATTATTTTTGAATAATCAGTATATTAGAGGGTCAGCTCATGTTGAACAGTTTGGAGACCAAGCAAGAGAGACGAGATTGCGCTGGTTTGGACATGTGCTGAGGAAGGATGATGGGTATATTGGGAAAAAGATGCTAAGGATGGAGCTGCCAGGTAAGAGGAATAGAGGAAGGCCTAAGATGAGGTTTATGGACGTGGTGAGAGAGGACATGCAGGCGGTTGGTGTGACAGAGCAAGATGCAGAGGATAGGAAGAAATGGAAAGAGATGATCCGCTGTGGCGACCCCTAACGGGAAAAGGCAAAAGAGAATGATGATTTTAAAAAAACTTCTTAACACCGCACGGTAGTGTCTTCTCCTTTAAGGAGAACCATGCGTGCACTACACACACGCCACCACGGAAGTGAACATGTTGAATTTTAAAAAAAACTTCTTAACACCGCACGGTAGTGTCTTCTCCTTTAAGGAGAACCATGCATGCGCTACACACACGCCTCCACGGAAGTTAACATGTTCAACACTTGGGCGCTGAATTTAAGCTATCTGTTCCGCCGGCATATCCTGCTGCAGCCTGAGTGAGGCGATTAATTAACGAAGTTTTATTTTTCTCCATATGACAGCAGTGCATTTCTTTGGCTTATGTTTGAAACTGCACCTGTCCATTTGGTACCTACAAAATAATATGTTTGTGGAAGTCGATTTGTATAGCCACAAGGCATATGAAGAAATAAGGAGACTGGTAAGGTGGCACTGGCCACGGTTTTGGTTTGGGTATTTCTAGATGTCTTTATGTTGAACTTCAGCGAATGCGATAAATGTGAGGAAAAGAAAGAGCAGTCAATGCTGCCTGCATTAAAGGTCATTTCTATCTGGAAAGGCTTTATTTAGCTAGTGTATGACAATGACAGGTGTGTCAGCAATGCTAAATAGTAGTTAAAAAAGCTCCTTGTGTCTCCAGCCTAACCATTTTCAGACTTCTGAAGTTTGCCCTCATGTAACACCCACAGAAAAGTATTACACCTGCTCCATTTAATTTACACCGAGTTCCGCAGTGCAGTTTTACACAAAACAGAATTACCAGAAAAAAAAGTTAAGCCGGAGGAACGATAGTAAAACTTTTGCTCCCTCCCATTTATCCTACATATGTCAAAATCTAGGTCCATACTTGACACGTTTGTGTCTGTCAAATGAAAGTAATCAAAAGTTACCTACCTGATTTTTGTAACATGATATTGTGTATATAGCAAAATCACACAGTACAATAAAGTGACTACAACGAATAAATCGTGTTTCGAAACTGAGCATAGCTGTATATCACTGTCTCATGCGCTCGTAGTTTCAAGTTACCAACAGCTGCCAACATAGATTTTTTTTTTCACTCTGTAAAGGAGAACCGCTATGATGTGGAACTGTTTAACTAAACTACAGGCGAAGTCACAAATGACAGAAAACGTTTACAAGGAAAGACGGTCAGGTTCGTTTAAAGGAAATAGCTTTCTATATGTATGCCCAAGTGTTGAACATGTTCACTTTCATAGTGGCGTGTGTGTAACGCACGCATGGTTCTCCTTAAAGGAGAAGACACTACCGTGCGGTGTTAATAAGTTTTTTTTAAATATATTATTAAAATAGTGCAGACAGTGCATTTTTTAATTGAGTTCCAAACAGCTTTAAAGCCGATGCCTAAATCCGCCACTGCCATGCAACTCTGATACAAGAGGTTTGGGAGAGCACTCGGTGGAAGTCCTAGCTTTTGTTTTTACTGACTGGTCTTAATTTGTTTTTTGGGATATTTTTGCAATGACCCTAATGATAATGAAGATCAGCTGGGTATAACAGCCCTGTGTTTCTAATGCTTAGTCAAACACTCTGCTTGTGCTGATGAGGTCATAAGGCCGAAATATGCATATCCACAGCTAGTGGGGTTTGGCTTTATTGGCCTGAAATTGTCCATTAAAATGATGAAACAAGTCATGGCTATTCAGAATCGCCAATTAGCTGAAACACCTGATGTTCATAAGGATCATTTGCATATATCCCATGTGCCTCTGATACAAGAGGTTTGGGAGGTCACTCAGTGGAAGTTCTAGCTTTGCTGGAGTTTCCATTTTGTTTTTACTGATTGGTTTTTCAGTGACCTTCTTACTCATTGTTTTAGTAAGTCATCTATATTGTTAAGCAGCCATGTATTCTGTTTAAGCAGAAATTCTTTTTGGAATTCTTCTTCTTTGAGTCTCCCTTCAATGTCATTTAGAGAAGTCTCTATATTTATTTTTGTATGGTGTTGCTGTAATAGTTCCTTAAGAGTATCAGTCGGTTTCTGAGAATTTAATTTGAGGTTTTCTAAGTCATTTTTAAAGCCATCCATCTTCAAAGATAGTTCCTGTAAGGTAGATGCAGTTCTTTCTTCAAAGCAGCATCTGGATGAGAATTCCTTGAGTTGTTCATATTCAGTGACTCAATATTTCTCCAAGTTACTTGACAGGAGAATTTTTGTATATCTCCACCAAAATTGATATTTGTGTAGTTTAGTAGTTTATCTATAAATTTCTGATGTTTTAAACTTGAAAATAATAAATTTTTTCTGTATTATACTAGTTCATGGAGCTCTCAAAATTCATTGCTCTCAGTTGGCCATCTAGGCTCTGCCCCCCTCCTTCATTCTTTTGATGACTTCCTGGACTTCTGCATTCCATCACCAGCTTTCCTTATGTATCATCTTTCCATACCTGTCTTGGCCAAATATATTTTCTGGAGTCCTAACACATGCTATTTTTAGGTGCTGCCATTCTTGCTCAACTCCACCTATTTCCTCCTCTTCTCAGGGTGCTACAGCACTGAGCAATTCCTTGAACTGTTGTATTTTTCTCCAGTCAATTTCCAGGTTTTTCAGCCTGGTCTGTGTTGACCTTAGAGCATTCTCTAACCACTGCTTGCAGATGATTGTGGCAACTAGTGGTTTATGGTATGGGCGAACTGTTTCATTGGGGATGACTTTGCAATCTTGGATTCTCCCCCAGTGCCTTTACCTTACTAGGAGGAAGTCTACCAGAGTTGCACGTTGGCTGTGATCTTGTGACAGTCTCTCTTTCTGAACCATGTGTTGGCTACTTTCAAGCCATTTGCCATACAGAAGTTTAGAATGGCTTCTCCTTCTTTATTCCTGTTGCCACACCCATGTGGACCCAGGCAGTCCTCATATCCTCTTCTGCTTATCTCGATATGTGCATTCAAGTCACCCATTATCAACACCAATTCATGTTGTCCTGCTTTATCTAGTAGTTCCTGCAATTGCTGTCTGACTGCACTCTTTTCATCACCATCAGAACCCTGCTGTGGGGCATAGGCTGAGATTATGCATACTGTCCTGTCGTTACAATGGAGTCCGATTGCCATGTGTCTGTCATTAATTCTGATGATATCCCTCAGTGTCTTCTGAAGCTTCTCTCTCTCTCACCACAATTCCTACTCCATTTCTAGCCTGTTCCTCTCCTGAGAAGTAGAGTCTGGATCTCAAGCCAAGTGGCTTTTGTTGCACTGCCCTTCCATCTCATCTCTTTGATACATAGGATGTCCAGCCTCTTCCGTATCATGTCGTCCACTTCCAAGCTGTGCCCTCTCAGTGAACCTACATTAGACCCAATGTTTGCAGTGAGACAGATACTTGAGAAGAAGCTAGAGATGAGTCCAACTGGGCATTCGTAGACTTAGAGAAAGCATATGACAAGGTCACAACAAAGCTGAGCTGGGCAATATTGAGGTGGTTTGAAGTCCCAGAAACATTGGTAGAAAGGCTATGTACAAGGACCCAGTGACTCAAGTAAGAATAGTGTTCGGCCTCACAGAGGGATTGTACACCAGGGTTCAGCTCTGAACCCACTGCTGTTCATACTGGTGGACTAAATTAGCAAAGAGTTCAGAGAGGACAGATTAACAAAGTTGCTGTATGCAGATGATGTGGCATTACAGGCAGACTCTGAGCTAGAACTTCAGCAAAGGACAGGAGAACAGAATGCAAAACTGAAGGCACATGGGATGAAACTAAGCACAGATAAGACAGTGGTAATGGCAGCAAACTGGGGAAATCAGAAGAAGCTGAGACTAGAGATAGAAGGGAAGACAGTGGAACAGGTAAAGAGCTTCACGTACCTGGGAGGGGTGGTTGAGGAGAAAAGAAGTCTGAATGAAGAGGTCAAAGCTAGAATCAGAGGGGCTACAGCCAACTGGTGTTGAGTGTCAAGTATAGTCTATGACAGAAGAATGCCAGAGAAGAAGAAAAGTAAGGTGCACAAGACAGTGGTGTGACCAAGCACTATTGTATGGTACAGAAACCTGGGCAATGAAGGCAGAACGGTTGAAGAAGCTAGAGATAATCGAAATGAAGTGCCTGAGATGGGTGGTAGGATGCACACTGTGGGACAGACGAAGAAATGAGGACATAAGAGCAGAAGCCAAAGTAGCTCCAATTGCAGAAAAGATCAAAGAGAACAGATTACAGTGGTATGGACAGATGTGTAGAAAAGCAGGAGACAGTATGGTAAGGAAGATTTTGGACAAACAAGAAGGTAAGAGGAAGTGAGGACATCCAGCAAAGAGGTGGATGGATTGTGTGAAAGAAGATCGGCAACAGTCAGGCATGAGTGTTGAAGAAGGCAGGAGTGTGGCACTGAATGGAGAGAGTTGGCAACAGTTAACTTGATACCCCCAACTCCATGTAGAAAAAATGGGAAGAGGGGGCTGATGATGATGTCTAAATATGGAAAGTTCTTCAAAATCAGATTCCCCTTCCTGTGACACAGGTATTAGAGAATTACATTCCCAGTCAAATGCCTGCCCTTCTGACTGGGACTCAGTATTAGACAGAGAAGGAAATACTGTTCTTTTAAAACTCAGTGAGGAATCAGAACTTAAAGAATACAGGTTTGAAAGAAATCCTTAAAATCCAGCCAGTCTTCCGTAACCCTTCTCTGTGAAACAGAAGAAATGTGTTTTTTCTAGGAGACCCTCTAGAAAATTATTAAATTGAGGATGGGCACTATAGGTCTGGTTTGTGGTATAGCATCTTCTGCTCCCCCCACCCCCTCTGAGACAAACTGTGCTCTCCTTTGCCCAAGGACACCCAACAGACAGAGGACGTGTCTAACTCCTGGTCATTTGTGAGGAACAACACCAGGATCAAGAGATGATGAGGAATGGTCAGAGGTACCTGATTTGTCCACAACAGAGCCACTCATCAGCTGCTGTAGCAGTGTGGAAGCCAGCCTACTTCTGAAGACGAATGAAGATTTCGTTGTCTTGTGAATGTGGGAGGGAAGAACCAAAGAACCTGAACCTGCGCTATGGTTTAACAGAGAAAAGTGCCTGATAAGGAATTAGTACAGCCTGGAAGAATTTTACAATTTTGAGGTAAAACATTTAGTGACAACCCCCCCAAAACTACCAGCTGATGCCCCTGTCAGTATTTTCCACACAGAAATACTAGATTTGTACACCAAAAATTATTTTTAAAAAGTTTTTCCATACCAGATAAAGTAAGGATATAATCCATACAGCTTAGGTTATTGCAACAGTGATCTAACAATGAACATCAGAAAGATTAGAAGCAAAAGGCTATGATTCAGAACTACTTGCCACATCTTTACAAAAAAAAATGAACTGAAACACTTTGCACTGGGGCACCAACTGAGAAACAGATCAGGTTTGTAACCCTGCATGCCCCCATATTCAGAGGATGGTAAACATTTATTGCTATTTGATAACTGGGTGGGAGGGTGGGCTGGTCTACTGACCCTTTACAGTTATGACTCAGGCTCTGTGTGCAACAGTATACATGAAAACATTTACATAATGCAAGAGCATGCACAGGCAGTAGTATTTACATTTACAATGTAAATTACACCTACATCATG
This sequence comes from Protopterus annectens, assembly GCF_019279795.1. Classification (NCBI taxonomy): domain Eukaryota; kingdom Metazoa; phylum Chordata; order Ceratodontiformes; family Protopteridae; genus Protopterus; species Protopterus annectens. The sequence continues at coordinate 652,369,089 of NC_056746.1, forward strand.
ACAGAGAACACCTTGAGCAGAACAAATGAAGTCCCTTATGCACAAGTCCACATGTACATTAAATACCATAACTAAGCAGTAGTAAATACATTTTCCCCCTCATTTACAATCCAAGTCAAACAGAGCATCAGAGGCAAATTGTAACATTTGTATAAACACCCCCCATTTTGTACACATACATACTCACCCCTGCAGTAATGCACATTTTTGAATATCAAAAAAGTATAGTACATTGTGTTTGGCTTGTATTGGGGGGGGTGTTTGTGTTAAACAGTGCAGGTGAGCAATGCCTAACCAATAGCCTTAAAGCAAGTGCAGCGTCCACATTTCCTCAAGATGTTCTTTTATATCAAGCTTAACACCATGTCAGTCCGTGACTTGTCCTTACATTGGTGAGGCGGAGTTATATTTCTAGGTAAAGGGGTACAGTCTGATAAATGCCTTTTCCCCTATAGCTAAACTGAATCTGGGTCTTACCAAGCTCAAACAAGCATCCTGTGACTCTATAAATGTGTAGATCTGCCCTATCAAGATGAGAGGTGGATAATGGGAAGGAATAAGTGTTTTGAATAAGTGTTACTGAAATAGTTGTGTAGCTCTAATTTGAACTGGCAGCCAGCTGACTGCCTTAAGAAGGTCACAGGGATGTATGTGGTCATGAACCAAGAGGGAAAAATCTATAGCTTTTATTCTCTGCTGTTTATAGTAAGAGTACATTTGTTCCAGACAAAATTTTCTGGTTAATGACTTCATAGCAAAGGGAAATTAAATTGTATAACAAAACTTCAGCTGAACTATGTTTTTTTTTTTTTTGTACAACCTTTTTGATATGTTTAATGAAGGGTCAACATTCATGCCTAAGCAATTTTGTTCAGTGATGCTGGGAATTGTGTTAGTCTTATTATTTATCCATTATTCTAAAAGTGAAAATTGCTTTTAATTTTGTGGTGTAGAAAAGGCCATGATGCTTGATTTGTCTGGGTTTATTAACAGATGTTTTTTAGGGACCAGTTGGAACGTTTCTAAAGGCCCAAAGGGAATTTGCCTGATTCAGTTAGTAAGAGCTCATTTGCATCCATAAACATATTTAAAGAGGGGTTTCTCATGAGTTAGATCATTAATAAACATGGAGAGAAAAGGATCAACCAGTGACCCTTGGACTACGGCCACATTTTCCCCCCTGAAACACATTTAATAAATTCACACATTTTCAGCAATGATGTCAGTACACATCCAGTTGTAGAAAAGAAAACAAACCATTGCAAACATGCTTCATTAGTGTGATAAATTATACAAATATGTTAATTATCATTCATTCCAACATTACATAAATTGTTCAAGTCCGGGCTTCCATTAATCTTCACTCCTACTGAACATTATTCTGCATGTATTGTCTCACAAATTCCATTTATTTGTATTTAATTTGCTCCTTCCTTTTTCTAAAGATCCCACCTCCAATTCTTTAGTATCTCTTACAATACTCAATACTTTGGTTATGGAAGGTTTAGAATCTGATTTCCAAGCAAGCCCTTAGTATGTCTAGGCAGTTAAGATCTTATAACCCAGTGCAAAAAGATAATCCTCCTAGTAACAATCATTTTATAACCCAGCGCAAAAAGATAATCTTCCTAGTTACAATCATTTACTCCCCCAGCAAAAAGATAATCTTCCTAGTTACAATCATTTGCTCCCCCAGCAAATTACTAGCTCTTTACATCCCCCCACAAAAAAGAAAAAAAACCCACAATTTTCCAATCACCTCTCTTTCCAAAAACACCTACAGTAATTACTATTTACTTGAGGAAAAATGTAAAGTCTGCTTATAGTACAGTAATACCTATATAAATACTTCTATGCAGCAATCCTAAACCTTCTGGGCTTTGTTGCATACTTGGATGTCTTACAGATGTCCTCACACTCTTCCTTTGTATTTTGCATTTCCATTCTCTCTTCCCAATCTATTTTACCCTTTTCTGATTGATTCTTGTAGCTATCACTGTTGCAGATGCAAGTAAAACTCAACCAAAGATGGTCTTTCACTTAGCTCTCCACTCTGCTATCAGCGCCTCTTTGCTTATACTATGCTATCAATCCCTGGAAAGGAAGGCAATCTTTAACTTGCAATTCAAACTTCTGCTCGAGCTCATCCCATTACTTTTCTGTCCATAGTTGTATGCTCCCAATACAGTGGTTCCTTTGCTAGTTTTCTCCCAAAAATTCAGACTCCCTTTGTCTATTTTCTATGACACTACTTGCATTCATTCCTACTGATAAAATCTATTTTGTACATCCCTGCGTTAGCTTAATTATTAGAATTATTTTTGCTACTTTTGCTACTTTATAAATATAACAAATTTGTACGTTTGTTTTTATTCACCTAATGGACCTGCATCCAAAATCCTACTCTCTACTTATTTCTTGAACTTCTCCCCTTTTCACCAACATATCTTTCCACACTCTGTAACCTGTTCATCTTATGTATATCAGCCTTAACGGTGTAGCTTTGAACCATATCTTCAAATCAAGTAAATCTAAACCATTTTGTTTTGTGGGAAGAAAAAACTTGGGGAACACCGATGCTGAGTTTTTGTGGGCTAGAGAATGATAACAGTGCTATATACAAAATTTGCAGTTTGTTTAGTAGCTGCATATGACTTTCGAATGCCCTTGTCGTGTTGATAAACAGTCCACCTGTGAGAAGACCAGTATTCATACTGTAATAAATAGTGCTGGTTGCAGTATATAAAGTGCACATTATAAAAACACACTAGTATTTCTTATTAACTTTATCCAGCAGTTCAAAAAATAGACACTCACAGCTTCTAAATTTGGCTTATGGAACTTGCTCATTGTACAGGACATGCTACCATTAACACATTCCCACTTTCAGTCATTTTCCACAGTCAGTTCCATTCCTGTAGATAACACTTGTCCTGGGTGCTCAATTTGTTCTTATAGTAATGCTGACAATATGCATTTTATTAATGAAAACAAACTACATAATTTGCCTAGGTACTAGTGTCAGTCAACCCATGCAGTTTGTTATTTTAAATGTCCTCTCACATTTTACTTCACAAAGACCATTAGATAAACAAGAATATGAAATGCTGGAGTATCTCATCGACGTGCAAAATTATGGCCCACTAGTCCTGTGGCTCATCATTCCTTCATAAGGGAGAAGGGGGATTTTCATTGTTCTAAATGAAATTAGAAATACGCTTTTCCATGACATAACTAACTTACATTGGCAGAAGCAGGATACATTTATGGAACAATACGAACATCAGAATTAAGTAATATATTTACTATAGGAGTCCTCAGAAATATTTATTCACATACATACATGCTATTTACTTCATTATTTATTCAGCATGTTGTGTAATGTGCACATTTTAAAGAAAAGTACACTATGAAAAGTTTTGTTTCCCATTCTTATATCCATACATATGTATTTGCTCATATATTCTAAAATGTGTCCACAGGCATAATGGGGCATCATTCAGAGAAATTAGTTCTGTAGCATTAACAGAGCTATTAGTGTTATGGAACTAATTACCAATTCAGAAACATGCAAGAGTGACATGGAGTAAAAGTTCACTAGCAACTCATTTGCAATGCAACACTGCTGAACAGGTAGCTGCAGGCACACACATGCACACAGCCTTGCAGTATTCACCTGCTGTGCTACTAGCAAACTCACCGCTGCCATAAGCGCCACTGGATGTACACTGTAAAATGCATTCTTCAATCGTCACTGCTTGAGCTTATTGTTAAATCACTCTACTACACTATAACACAGCACATAGATACACTCCAAATTGTCGCATCTGAATGCAGCACAACTCTGTAGTGCTACTAGAGGCTTCACACCACTGCAACGCTAAAGTGACCTTTTAAATTGCTCACCCATAATGCACTGTGCAATCCTACTATAAAATGCCACCAATGTTTGTGCACTGCTTCAGCCCTCTATTTACTCTTTTATCATTTTTTTTTGTTACACTTCCATTATACTTGTTTAAGAATAGTAGATTATTTTCTAACAACTATTCTTTTTGATTTTTTTGAACTTAATATTAGTGCCAAGAGACTGTTATCGTACAGATTGCATTTTACTGTTTAGCACCCAAGTGCTAGAAATAACTCTCAGGTTGTATAATTACATTACTGCACTCAATTTATCATGGGTAACTCTCCCTAATCCCTATCCTGCTGTATTTGGTCATTATACACGTAATGAAGATGGCGGTTGAATGGGTTCATGCTCAAGATTTATTTTTAGAGCAACAATCTTAACTTGAATCTTCAGTCAGTTTTAAGTGCGAGGCTATAGGCTAAAAGGTGCATTAGTAATTATTTCAGTTGTGTTCAGTTAGACTTCTCTCTCTCTTTTCTATTGGTCTTACATAATGGCTCGATGCTTCTAAAATAATTAAAATTAAATGCCTGAACATTTGAAAGACAGTATACCCAAATTGTTTGTTTTATGATGTAGCCAAAATAATTATACATCTTTAAACAAACTTGGTGGAGTTACCTGACTGACTAATCATGGTATTAAGTTTAGAAAAGATCTGTGGCTGTGTCTACCTAGACTTTAGCAAACCAACTGGCAGTGTACTGAAAAAGAAGTTATGTACCTACCATAACGTTCCATGTTAGTTGTCTCCTCTCGCCTTCTTTCTTGCTGGTTGGGTTCGGAGCCGATCCTCGGCTCCAACTCGGCCATCTTCTAAAGCTCGAGAGCTACATACTGGCTCGAGGCCTCCCCATATCCCATGATGCTTGGTGCTAGAAACCCAGATCTCGTTTGGTAAGACTAACAGCAGACAAAATAATGAAGGAATCCTATCCTATCATACATAAGCCCAACTACAGAGACTACCAGGTAGAGTGGGATGGCCAGAGAAGGCTCAGCCAGTGTAAATCCATAGAGAAACTCTTCTCGGTCTAGTAGGATAGGGGAATGGAGGGTGGGACGCAAGAAAAAAGACGAGAGGAGACAACTAACATAGAACGTTATGGTAGGTACATAACTTCCTTATGTTAAGTTGTCTATCTCGCCTTCATTTTTGCTGTTTCGGACAGCGTCCCTAGCACCTAGGGTGGCTCAGTGGAACAGACTCTTCAGAACAGTGGAACCAAAATCAGCTCTGCTCCTGGAAACCACATCCAACTTATAATGCGAGATGAAAGTATGAGGGTTTGCCCACGTGGCCGCTGCACAAATAGATTCCATGGACAACCTAGCTTGAAACGCAACAGAAGTGGCTAATGCTCTGGTGGAGTGGCCTTTTGGTTTAACAGGCAATTCTTTATTCCTCAGCTGATAGATAAAGATGATGATAGAAGTCAACCACCTAGATAAAGTTACTTTTGATACTGGTAGGCCTTGATTGCCCTCTGCATAAGAGAGGAAAAGCTCTGATTTTCTGAAGTCCTTAGTCCTATGCAAATAAAAGCGCAGGTGCCTGTGAACATCTACTTGATGTAACTTATATTCTCCCCTGTTGGAATGGTTGGGAAAAAACACAGGAAGGTCAATGGACTGATTCAAGTTATTCTCAGAAGAGACCTTAGGAAGGAAGGAAGGATTAGTCCTAAGAGCAACCCTGTCTTTGTGGAACACTAGGTACGGGGGACGAATACAAAGAGTCTGCAGTTCAGAAACTCTTCTCGCTGAAGTAATTGCTACCAGAAAAAGTGTTTTCCAAGATAAAAACTTAAAAGAACAGGAAGCTGCAGGTTCAAAGGGGGGCAAAATTAGAGAGGCTAGAATCAAATTCAGATCCCACGGGCGTGGAGGATCTCTAACCGGGGGCATGATCAGAGTGGTTCCTTTGAGGAAGGCCTTACAAAGCTTATGAGACATTATACTACTTTCTGAAAGGCCAATGTGAAAATTTGAAATTGCGGCTAACTGCACTCTAATTGTAGCGGAAGCGGACCCGGTATGAAAGAGCTCCGCAAGAAATTCCAGGATGTGGTGAACAGGGGCTGAAAAGGGGTCTATATTCTTAGCCTCTGCCCAGGAAGAAAAATGTTTCCACTTACTAGCATAAGTTTTTCTAGTGGTAGACTTGTGCGATGATAAAATAATTTCACACAATGATTGGGAGATATCAGGAAGCCTGGCTAGGGTTGGAAGTGGAGCAACCAAGCCGTGAGCTTGAGAGATTGTAGGGAATGATGCAGCCCGCCCGATTGATGGATCAGGAGGTCTGGAGCTGGGTCCAGAGTCCAAGGCTGCTTGATAAGATAATGATGAAGGAAAGGAAACCATATTTGTCGAGGCCAGTACGGAGCAATGAGGATCATTCTGCAACCCAATACGGTAGCATTCTGTATCAGCTTGGAAATTAGGGGAAAGGGGGGAATGCATACAGAAGTCCCTGGGGCCAATTGTGGACTAGAGCGTCTCTGGGGGAATGCTCCTGATGTGGAAGGAGAGAGAAGAAGTTGCTGCACTTGCTGTTGAAGGGGGTGGCAAAGAGGTCGCAGCAAGGTTGCCCCCATTTGCAGAAGATTTGGTCCGCTACTACTTGATTCAGAGACCACTCGTGAGGCATGAGAATAGCTCTGCTCAGCCTGTCTGCTATAACGTTGGATTTCCCAGGGATATGCTTTGTGGTCAGAAACCGTTGGGAAGAGATCGCCCACTGCCAGAGTCTGAGTGCTTCTCAAAATAGGGGTAGGACCTGGTTCCGCCCTGCTGGTTGATGTACCACACGACTGACATATTGTCCGACTGAATTGCAATTGTCCCAGTAGGAAGAGAGTCCTGAAGAGCTTGCGACGCTAAAAACACGGCCCTCATCTCCAAGACGTTTAAGTGCAGATGGTACTCTTGAGGTTGCCAGGTACCCTGGACTGTTCTGCCCTGATAATGGCCCCCCCACCCAATCAGGGAGGCATCCGTGGTCATCGTAGCAACTGGAGGGGGAAGTACAAATGGTCTGCCCACAGGAGCACTGATGAGGAGACCATCCATCATGCAAGGTGCTTTTTGCATGCTTCTGTGATGATAATCATGTGAGACATGGGAAGCTGCTGGAAGGACCATTGGGTGAAAAGAAGCCATTGGAGGATCCTCATGTGAAAACGTGCCAGAGGGATGAGTATGATTGCTGCTGCCATGAGACCCAGGGTTTGGAGGATGAACCTGGCTTGAATTCACTTGCATTCCAACAAGATCTGGACATGCCGCCAAATGACTAACACCCTGTCTGGTGGAAGGCTGGATGACCTGTCTTTTTTATTTAAGTTTATGCCTATAAAGGTGATAAGACTGACAAGGCAACAAAGTATATTTTTCGAAATTTATAGTGATACCTAGTCTGGAGCATGTCTGGATAGTATAGTCTCTGGCTTGCAGAAGGTGATGCCTGGTGGTAGCAGTGAGGAGCCAGTTGTCTAGCTACGGAAACACCTGGAATCCTTGCCGTATCAGGTGAGCGGTAACTACTGCCATATATTTGGTGAACACCCTGGGGGCTGTGGTGAGACTAAAGGGCAGAGCTCTGAACTGATAATGGCTGGCTCCCAGCCAGAAGCGCAGGAATCTTCTGGAGCACCTGTCCATTTTGATGTGGTACTACGCATCCTGTAGATCTATGGAGCACATCCAATTGCCCTGACTCAGGAAGGGTAAAATGGACTGTAGCGTGACCATCCGAAACTTCGTTCTTTGTACAGACCTGTTTAGTCTGCTGAGATCCAAAATGGGTCTCCAGTCCCCTATCTTTTTTGGTACCAAAAAGAACCTTGAGTAAATTCCGTATCCTTGCTGGTCTGCTGGGACTTGCTGGATGGCCCTTTTTCTTAGCAGTTTTGAAACTTCCTGAACAGCTTGATCCCTTAGATTAGGTGGAACATCTGGAAGGGACTTGTTCAACAAGAAAGGAGCGCGAACAAAGGGAATTCTGTAGCCTCCAGATATAACAGACTGTACCCATTTGTCTTGTGTTATGTCTTGCCAGGCTCTTGGGTACAGTGATAATAGTCCCCCGACTGCCTCCAGAGGTGAGCAGCCGGGCAACCCTTCAGGGATGCTGGAAGGGCTTGTCAGAGAAAGATTCTCTGCTGCCCTGGTTTTGCGGACCCCCTCTGCCATGAGGGCGGCGTCTGTTATTGTTCCCTCCTCTGCCCCTGGAGGGAAACTCACCACGTGTGTCCAGCAAGGCTCCCTGGGATTTCCGGAACCACATCTTTCCACTCTTCTGACCCTTGGGATATGGTCTGGAAGGAGTGGAAAAACAGACTCCTACAGCAGGGAGAGTCTTGCCTTCCTGCTCACACCTGGTAAGGGTGTCCTTCACCTGTGATCCAAAGAGAGAGGAACCATCAAAGGGGGTGTTGGTGAAAGATGCTCTGAAAGGTTCCGCAAAGTTACAAAGCCGCATCCAAGCGTGTCTCCTTAGAGCGACGCCTGTGCCTGCGGCTCTACTCGCCCCATCGGCTGCATAAGAAATGAGCCTCATGGAGGAGTTCACCACTGAATTAAGAGTCGCCAGCTGGGAGGCAACCTTGGCCTGGGCCCCCTCAGCTGATGGATCTTGGAGGGTACCTCCAAGCTCTTTAAGGAGATCCCTCTGTAGACGGGTAAAGTGGCACAAGTAATTCAGAGACTTCATGGAAAAAGTCGCTGAAGAAAACATCTGCTTCCCATATCTGTCCATCGTCCTAGACTCCTTATTAGGGGGATGGACAGATGAAGAAGTTTCAGCCAACTCCTTCTTTGTGGCCGCTGCTATCACCATGGCATCAACGGGGATCCCTTTGGTCAAAAATTGCTTGTCCTGTGGTGCAGTAATGAATTTAGCTGGCCTTCTGGGGGTCGGTTCCACTGTGTCTGGAGCTGACCATGCCTTCCGAGCCACCACAGACATCAGTGGGTAAAAAGGTGGAGACACCCAGGAGGTGGAAGGTCGGGATCCAAATGCGTCCAGGCATACAGACTCATCCTCGGAAGGGCTTAGAGCAGTCCAGTTCCCCCCCTGCCTAAGCATCTCAAGGATGTCTGAGAAGGAGACATCTTCAGAGGGGGATCTCGGGGACCCTTCCAAATCCTCTAAGTTGGTATTTGACATGACAGACTCAGGGGAGTCAACATGCTTCCTCTTGCATTTCCTCTTACGAGGTGGCTCCTCTGAATGATCAGGGGAGGCCTCGGAAGAGGAAGATACACCCAAAGGGGTGTCCTGGGGTTCTGAATCCCCATGCTTGGGGTCTGGAAGAAAGACAGAGACTGACGCAGGCACCATAGGGGGAGGAGCCGATGGGGTTGATCGTGGGACTGACTCAGGGGCCAGTACACTCCTCATCACCTCGAAGGCATCCCTACTAGAATGCAGAGAGGGGTCCAGTTCAGAAGAAATCAGAATCCCTCTCCGCACCGAGAGGGACGGTTCCAAGGCTGATGTGGGAGCCGAACTCACCTGAGCCGAAGCACCGAAGGGGAGAGCGGGGTCAGACAAGGGTCCGATGCCATTCGCCCCCTCGCAGCAGACAAGGGAGTCCCGGCACCCAGATTCCTCCAGGGATGGAACCATGGAAGTGATCGGAGCCGACGAAGGAACCGAAGGGGAAGGTATCAGAGCTGACGGTTCCACGACTTGAACCCCAATGAACTCCGGCTCCGAGCTCAAAGGGTGAGTTGGAGGAGGAGGAATATCTACAGACGTGGATGGAGCCGACCCTTGATGAGGGGGGCTGGACAACATTTTAGCAAGGGCCTGCGATTTTAACAGTCTACTGACCACTCTTTCCAAGTCATGGTCCGAAAGTCTTGAGGACCGAGAAGAGTGGGATGAGTGATGATTATGCTCCGATTGGAGCAGAGGTGATCTCGGAGCAGAGCGTATCGACAGCAGAGAAGGAGATCTAGACCTTCTTTGACTCTCAGAGGGCTCCGAAGAACATATTGGAGCCGAATGGGAGGGAGGAGCATCTGTTCCAGCCGGAGCCGAGATAGAAGGCACAGGTTCACCCAACGACGGCTCCGAACTGGGAGCTGAAGGTTTAGGTGCCCTGGAAGATTTCACGGGCGGAGCCTTAGCCAGTGAATCTTGAGGTTTAAGTAAACGTCCAAGGATCAACTTATTTTTGTGCTCCTGCAGGATTCTTGGACTGAATGCATGGCAAATCGAGCAAGAGTCCTGCAGGTGCACGGCGCCCAGACAATAAACACAAGAAGTGTGACCATCTGTCAGAGACAGCTTCTGACAGCATGAGTCACACTTCTTGAATCCGGACGGCTTAGGATCCTTGGACATTCTGAAAGAAGAAAAACCAAGGTAAAACACACACCAAAGGGTTAAGGTAACTAACCACAACAAAAATACACTACAGTTACCAGAACCAAACTACACTACACCAACTATAATTAACTATAGCTAAACTAACTAACAGTAATAAAAGAATGAGAAAAAAAGGTTATTCTCTAACTTAAACAGAAACACTTTAGAGGTAAGGTTATCCTCTAACTTAAACGGAAAACCTTAAGAGGAAAGAGAAAGGGGGAGGGGAAACTCTCTAAGTAAAAACGAGTTTCTGAGGGGAAAGACAAGGATTCAGATAGGAAAACAACTACAATACCAAGGATATATCTAAACAAGAAAATCTACTCTATAGTTTTATGACAGAAAAAAAGACAATATAAAAGTTTTATACGACCTGAGCCAGTAGAGCAACCTCGCAGCAGAAGCGGCAAATGAGATCTGGGTTTCTAACACCAGGCATCATGGGATATGGGGAGGCCTCGAGCCAGTATGTAGCTCTCGAGCTTTAGAAGCTGGCTGAGTTGGAGCAGAGGATCGGCTCCGAACCCAACCAGCAAGAATGAAGGCGAGATAGACAACTTAACATCAAGTTTTACTGTTCAAACTACATCCTAGAGTGGATGATAAAGTACATCTTCACTGATCAGCATGAGTTAAAACATTGGCTGAGCAACAGGATACAAATGGTCAAAGTAAACAATCTACTGAGGAAAAATGATGATGTACCACAGGCATGTGATGTTACTGCAGAGGTCAATGTTGCAACTACTCCTTTTCAATGTCTTTATAAGCTATATTGCAAAAGGCTGGGAAGGAAACCTGTACCTTTCTGGTAAAGATAACTATGCAACAGAGATAAAGAGATGAGAAGAAACTGGAAAGGCTGTAGGAATGGTTACTTAAGTTGAATAAAAAGTTAACAATCATCACATGTGGTAAGCTCAAACCAAGGAAAGGACCACACAGCTACAACAGAAGCAACAGCAATAACAAAAGGAAAGAGGTATGGGGGAATAGCCACTTCAGACCTAAAAGCAGGAGAGCAATATGCAAAACTGGCATTGATGGTTCCACAATACTTACAAACAAAGAAGCATTGTCCACACAAGTCAAGCAGTTGGTTAAGATACTATTGTGGAATACTGTATGCACTACTGGAGATATCTTTGTAACAAGGAAATAGGATAGTAACAGTTCAGATGTGTTCAACAAAAAAGTCTGCACCACAAGCTATTTAAAGCGAGACTAGAAAAGACTGAAGAAAGAATATGGGTGGAGAGAACAAGGGAGAAACTAAGTATGATAAGGAAATCCAGAGTTCATGTGAACACCGTGAAATGCATAAGAACAAGTGAATACAATTTAAAATTATGAGGTAAAATGCTCAACATGGATGGAAGTATTTCTCAGAAAAGGCTGTAGATTGCTAGAACATCTCATCTCAAGAGGTAAGAGGATCAAACATAAGAAAAGAATTCAGGAATGCACAGGATACAGTGGGGCAACTCCTACACATGGGTGAGGTCCTGTTGTTTTGGGTGACAGGGAGTTTGACTGACATCTGTTTAATCAACTACATTTGGTTGACTACACGGATAGTCAACAGGTATGCCAATGACAATCCCCAAGTAGGAGAATATTCCCTTTCCCCAGTGATTGCGCAGTCTTGAAGTTAGTATATGAATTAGCACGGGTGGGGATGGGGCACAGCCTCCAATATGGAGGGTGTAAGGGGACTTGCCCCACTTCAAAAAACAATATTTTAAAGTTGCATGCACCAAGGATCAGTGCATGCATACTAGGAAGTCGACATTTTCAAAGTACAGTGGTTTACCATCAGGATATCAGCAGTTGTGTTAGTGACCAATTGAAGGTAAATAGATTGATGAGAGGAGAGGATAAATAAAGCTATTGGTTAAGCTTGATTTACAGATCACCCAATAATTTAAAACAAATTATTAAGATTAGGTGGGACAAGGATCCTTATCTGTAATCAAACTATTTAATTTCAACAAGCTGTTTTTAGTAGTGCTGACTGCAGTTTTCACCATAACTAAGAAAAAATGTGACATTTAAATACAATGCCATTCATAGTACTGTCAAGCATTTTAATAAGTCTCTCACAGTCTGTCTCTCTGTCTACCATAATTCAACACGCAGAGGCTAAACTTGATGACTGCATTTTAACTTGATTAATTTTTAATAAAATGCTACACTGCTAAATACATTTCACCACATCAGCACTCAAAGTATTTAACACATTGTAATCATTCTAAGTCATAAATTACCAGTACATTTACTGCATTCTGACAACAATTCACAGAATGCAGACTCCACTGTAGCACACTATAACCCAATCTGTTTGGATTTTAACACTCTTGCCAACAATGCTGACTTCATGTAGCAAAAAAGTACAGTTTTGTACCTACCATAAATGTAGATGTTTGAGTGTATACACTGCTGCAGTCATTACACTTGGGTTATCCTTCCTTCAGGCAGTTCCCCAGTCGGCCTGAGTTATAAAATCTTGGTCTGGCGTCAGTTGCTGTCGCCTCCTCCCTGACGTCAGTGCGACAGGGGTATATAAGATGCAGCCAACGCCATTTTCTTCAGTTTTTCTTGCCCCCGATGTCAGGTGCCCCCATATAGGTAGGCAATTCAAATTGCTAATAAAACATACATAAGAAAAGCAAACAACAACTTTCAGTTACCAGCAAATACTCCCCATAGGTAGTAAAGGGTAGAAGACATAGGTACGTACCAGCAAGTAAGAGGAAAAATAGGGAGGGTAAACTGGACTGCAGCAGTGTATACACTCGAACATCTACATTTATGGTAGGTGCAAAACTGTACAATGTTCATCGTGTTACACTGCTGCAGTCATTACTCTTGAGTAGAATCTCAAAGCTGAGGTAGGGTGGCTGGTTCTATAAGGCATTAGGGGTGGTTATAAGGCCCTGCAGCACTGCAGTGGTGAAGCCAGCTCTGGATTTAGAGTATAGAGGCAGATGGTAATGCTTGGTGAAGATATGCACAGAACTCCATGTTGCTGCTTCCAAAATATCCTTGGTAGGTACTCCTCTGAGGTAGGCAGTTGAAGTGGCCGTTGCCCTGGTGTGCTGCTAGGTACAGGTTTTCCATGGTGTGTATAGCAGAAACGTATACAATGTCCTATCCATTTTGAAACAGTCTGTTTTGAAATGGCTTTTCCCTGTGCTCCTGCAGCATATGCTACCAATAATTGCTCAGATTTTCTGAAAGCTTTTGTTTTGTCCAAGTAGAAGCTTAACTGCCTGTGAATGTCCAAAGAATGCAGTAGTCTCTCCCCTTTATTCTGAGGTTTTGGATAAAAAGTTGGCAAGTGAATAGTTTGGTTTAGAGCCACACTTCATATCACCTTTGGCATAAATGTAGGGTTAGTTCTTAAAGACACCATGTCCTGGTGGAAAATGAGGAAGGGTTCCACTGCCATTAGTGCCTGTAATTCTGAAACTCTTCGTGCTGATGTTATTGCCAGGAGCAGAGCAGTTTTCCAAGAGATATATTTTAATTCTGCTGTGTTAGCTGGCTCAGAAGGAGGTAAAGTTAATTTTTCCAAAACAAAGTTGAGGTCCCAAGTTGGAGTAGGTGCTCTATGGGGCAGTCTTATGTTTTTAGCCCCCTCTGAGATACTGTTTTAGCAAAGGATTAGAGAAAATTGGTGGATCCGTGTTGTAATGAGCAGAGATGGCAGAGGTGTGGATCTTGATGGATGAAAAGGAGAGGCCTTTGTCCAGCATCTCAGTTAAATATTGTAGTATCTGAGGAATGTTTGGGACAAGAGGGTCAAGGCTGTGAGCCTGGTTCCAGGCACAGAATCTCTTCCATTTATCCGAATAGGCTTTCCTGGTACTAGGCCTTCTGGCCTCCAGAATGACATCCATAACAGCTTTGCAGAGAGGCATTGCTTGCTTGACTAAGGAATCTTCCATGCAGCTAGGTTTAAGGTCTTTAGCTGGCTGTGAAGTATCTGATTGTTGTGCTGAGTCAGCAGATGTGGGATTTGAAGCAAAATCCAGGGTGGTCCTTGTGCTGAGTTCTTTAAGATTGGGTACCAGTGCTGGCGTGGCCAGTCTGGTGCAATCAGGATAATCTTTGGCTCTTCTTGCCTGGCTTTCATGAGTACCTTTGGAAGGAGAAGTAGTGGTGGGAAAGCGTATACTTGTAGGTTTTTCCAGCTGAATGAGAGGGCATCCACTTTCCATGCTTGTGGATGGTAACTCCTTGTGCAGAATTTCTGTAGCTGGCTTTTCATTGGGGATGCAAACAGATCTATGTCCGGGCTCCAACATTTCTGTGTTATTCTGAATATTTGTGGATTAAATTCCCATTCGTGGGGATCCATGATGTTTCTGCTTAAGTCGTCTGCCAGTGTGTTTTTCTCTCCTGGCAGGAATTGTGCTTGCAGATGAACTTGATAGTTTAGAGTTAGCATCGCTTTTTGATTGATGTGAAGATGCCTTTGTTCTGCGGGCCACTTGCCCTGAATACATTTTCCTGCCATGTGTGCTCCCCAGGCGTAATCCGATGCATCTGTTGTCAGTGTTTGCCTGGTTGTGGGTTGAGTAAAAGGCTGTCCCTTGTTGAGGTGACAAGCTAGAGCCCACCATCGAAACTCCTGTTGAAGGCAAGGAATTAGTGGTATAACTGTTTCCAAATTTTGACAGTGTTGAGACCATACACTCTTTAGGTACCATTGTAGTTTCCTCATATGCAGTCTGGCATATGGAATTAGTAGTATGCAAGATGCCATGTAACCCAAGGCCTGCAGAATTTTTCTTGCAGGGAGTTGGGTCTTCTTTGCCATCAATTGAAAGTATTGAGTTAGTTGTTCTTGCTTGTCTGGAGTGAGATAAGCCATCTGGGCCGTTGTGTTCAAGCTGGCACCCAGGAATATTATCTCTTGTGAGGGCACTAGTTTTGATTTCTTTTCGTTTACTGTACCCCAGGCAATTTAACTTTTTTACAAACGCCAGATGCTTTAGAAGAATGTCCTGACTGTCTGCTTGAATCAGGCAGTCGTCCAGGTACGGATAAATTTGAATTCCTTTCTGTCTGCAAAATGCAATTACTGGTGCCAGGCACTTTGTGAAGACCCTGGGCACAGTAGATAAGCCAAAGGGCAGTGCAGAGAATTGATAGTGCATCGAACCAGCTATAAATCTGAGGTATCTTCTGCAGTTTTGTCTGACAGGGACATGCAGGTATGCCTCCTTGAGGTCCAAGGTCACGAGCCAAGCTTTCTTGCCCAGCATGGGAAGAAGCTGCTGTAGTGTCAACATTTTGAATTTCGGAACATCCAGGTAAGTGTTTAGAGGAGAAAGATCCAGAATGGGCCTCCAGGCTTTGTCCTTTCTGGGAGCCAGAAAGAGTCTTGAGTAAAATCCTTGTCCTTGCTCCTGCGGTGGTACCTTTTGAATAGCTCTCATGTTCATGAGTGCTGTAATTTGTTTTTGAGCCTCTGCCCATTGATTTGGTGGCATATTTGGCATTCCTTTTAACCTTGGCAGAGTGTGAAAGTGGAACCTGTAACCTTGAGATACAATGTTGAGAACCCATTTGTCTTTGGTGATCATATGCCAATTGTTATAGAAAAGTGCCAGTTTTCCTCCCAGGGGGGCTGCCAAGAGAGAGCTGTTTAGCAGCTGTAGTGGGAAGTCATTGGGGCTGCTTTTTATATGGTTGGGGCCTGTCTTCCCCTTCTCTCTGACCTGATGCACCCCATTGTCAAGGCCTGTAAGAAGCTTGTGGTTGACCTCGACCTCCTGGACATCTGCATCTCCCCTTTGAGGTCTGTCTGTAACTGGAAAGGACCAATTCTTTGTTGGCCAATTTCTGCTAAATCAAGGAGGCTGAACCTGTAAGAAATCATTCACCGTTTGCATAGATTTTGCCTTATCCTCCATTTTCTTTAATACCTCTTCTGCCTTAACTCCAAATAACACATCCTGCTGCAAAGGTGCATCCAATAATTTTGCTTTAACATGATCTGGTAACGTATGTTCTTTTAACCAAGCACGTCTTCTAATGACACAGCCTGTAACTGCTGCTCTACAGGAGGCCTCTAAAGAGTCAAAACCACATTGCAAAGTATGTTTTCCCACTTGTTCAGCTGCATGCAATAAATCCTGCATTTCTTTAAAATTAGGAGGATCTGAATCTGGAAGCATTTTTTGTTTCAACTGAGACATCAAAAATTGCTGATATTTTATCATGCGAAACTGGCAATTTAAGGCTCTCATTGCTAAAGTTGCAGACGTACATACTTTCTTTCCCCATCTGTCTAATGCTCTGGAATCTCTGTCAGAGGAAACTGGATTCTTTGCTGACGAGGCTTTAACCTCTTTGGGTCCCTGAGAAATAGTTTCAGGGTCAGCAACAGGGCTTTTATACAGACATTTGTGTGAGTCAGGGACTCTGTAGTATCTGTCAGGTTTAACTGGGGCTGGAGGTAAGGAATCGGGATTTAATCTGGATTCAGTATACACATCATCCACAATATCTAACACTGGTGGAATAGCAAGGGGTCTGTGTTGAGGTAATAAAAGGAAGTCTCTGAGCCTTTTCTTGGATTCTGAGTAATCCTGGCCTTCCTAATGGAAATGCTCCCTCATGGTATGTAAGGTTTCCCCAAAGGAGTAGTCCTCAGGCGGAGAGGCTGATGGAATTGATTCCTCAGCATCAGAATCCTCACAACTGGGTAAAGAATATCCTAGGTCTGAGGATGAATCTGAAGAAATGGACACCTGGTCGGATGAGTCATAGTCTGCATCCTGTCTAGGCCTTTTATCAGGAGGGGGATGGGACCCCCTGATCAGAGTGATTAGGTCTTCAGCCATTTTGAGCATTTGTTTCTTAGGCATGGAGGCCTGTCCTGGAGAATGCTGTATTAGTTTCATTGTTTTTAAAGGGGGCTTAGACTTAGCAGAGGGTTTAATGCTTAAATGAGTAGGTCTGAAAACACCCTCTGAAGCTGCGGGTTGCTCAGCTACTCCGGATCCCTCTAAGGGGTTAGTTTCTGTAGACTGAAAAATTTGTGCGTCCGAAGGCTCAGCCATCTCCACGTGGGAGTTGGAGGTGGCCTGTGGTTCTGCAGAAGCGGTCGTCAGGGGCTGCAAAGGCGCCTCGCTGAAAACCGGAGAACCGGCGACTGGCCTAGAAGAGGCTTCGTCGTCAGTTTTGGGCCTCGGATGCCTGTCCTTGTCTTTGCACTTTTTATGTATTCCGGTCGTCGGAAGTTCTGACGGCATGGTGTAATTGAATTTTCTGCCAAAATAATGTTGGGCAAAATCAAACCGACGTTTAATAGTACACTTGTTAAACCTAGCACAAAACCGACAACCAGTGATGTCGTGGTCTGGGCCTAGGCATAGGATACAATAGGAATGGAAATCCTTATGAGGTAATTGCTTCCCACAAGAAATACAATTATTAACTTTTACTGACATCGGTCTGAGGCAAGAAAAAGTTTCCCCAACGGGGTACTTAGCTTTGTAGAAGACTTTGGTTCTGGATTCGGAATGAAAATCTCAGGAGTCGGCCGACCGGCCCTTGCGAACTGCTTTTGCTTCGGGCACCGCACGGCAAGAAAGACGGAAGAAAATGGCATCGGCTGCATCTTATATACCCCTGTCGCACTGACGTCAGGGAGGAGGTGACAGCAACCGACGTCGGACCAAGACTTTGGAACTCAGGCCGACTGGGGAACCGCCCGACGGCAGGATATCCCAAGTATAATGACTGCAGCAGTGTAACACGAACATCTAACAGCACACGAAAGGAAAACCTAGCAGGCCTATACATAACTATGCCTGCAAGTTGTGCAAGAACTGCTGATTGATCAATTTAGAAGGCTGACTCTCTAAGTACCATTATCCAATATTCTAGAAGTATTTAATCACTTTTTTCTCTCAAGCAAGCTGATTGTACAGAATGGTATCACTGTCATGTTTAAATGTTATTTTTTGTTATCCTGACCAGAGTAAGCATCTTATTAAAACAGCCTCTACTCGGTGTTCCTGTTGTCTCTGTATTAAACTCTGACACACACACACAAAAAAAAAAAAAAAAAAATATATATATATATATATATATATATATATATACACACACACACACACACACACACACACACACACACACACACACACACACACACACACACACACACACACACATTTTATATATTCAGCCTGTGCTGTGTGTGTGTGTGTGTGTATATATATATGTATATATATATATATATATATATATATATATATATATATAAATATATATATATATATATATAATATATATATATATATATACATACATACACACACACATTTTATATATTCAGCCTGTGCTGTGTGTGTGTGTGTGTGTGTGTGTGTGTGTGTGTGTGTGTGTGTATATATATATATATATATATATATATATATATATGTATATATATATATATATATATATATATATATATATATATATATATGGGTCTACTTTACATACCCGAAAACGTTATTCACCGACACTCCGTTGACCGACACCTAAAGACCAAAAGTACCACATACCAAAAGTGTAAAACGCCGACGATCGTAATCCCGACAATTGCAATTAACAGCAAATTACGTAATATTCAGCATTACTGTATAAATGTACCATACATCTACAGGGAAGTAGCCTACCATGATCAGCATTTGTGAGCAGTATCACAGTATTGGTGATGTATTTGAGGAGGTTTCGTTTGAAGCGTGCAAAATTCAAAGCAAAATTACTCCTTTACTGACAACGACTACTGCACGCTTCAAACGAAACCTCCTCAAATACATCACCAATACTGTGATACTGCTCACAAATACTGATCATGGTAGGCTACTTCCCTGTAGATGTATGGTACATTTATACAGTAATGCTGAATATTACGTAATTTGCTGTTAATTGCAATTGTCGGGATTACGATCGTCGGCGTTTTACACTTTCGGTATGTGGTACTTTCGGTCTTTAGGTGTCGGTCAACGGAGTGTCGGTGAATAATGTTTTCGGGTATGTAAAGTAGACCCATATATATATATATATATATTCAACCTGCTAGCTAGTGCATGTTTTTTGTATAAACACTACCACCTAGTGTGCATTTTGTGCATAACTTCTACTAGTCGGAGTGCTGTCTGTGTACTATACTCTTACTGACTACTGTGCATAAACTTTACTACTTGGTGTCCTCCTTGCGTTTAACACACTACTAGTTAGTATGCAGTCTGTACATAAACTTGGCCTCTGAATGCACTACTTGCATGTTATACTCTTACTCATGTATAGTCTGTGCATAAACTGTAACAGAGTCTCTGCATAAACTATGCAGTATGCTGCTTGTGTTTTACACTCCACCACCTAGTATGCTGCTTATTTATTACACTATCCAGTGTACAATCTGTGTAGAACTCTACTTCTCAGTGCGCTGCCTGTGTGTTACACTGTACTACCAATGTACAGTCTATACAGAACTCTGCTGCTCAGTGTGCTGTGTATTACATTCTATTGGTTAGTGTACAGTCTGTGCAGAACTCTACTTCTCAGTGCGCTGACTGTGTGTTACACTGTACTACCAATGTACAGTCTATACAGAACTCTGCTGCTCAGTGTGTTGTGTATTATATTCTATTGGTTGGTGTACAGTCTGTGTAGAACTCTACTTCTCAGTGTGCTGCCTGTGTGTTACACTATACTACCAATGTACAGTCTATACAGAACTCTGCTGCTCAGTGTGCTGTGTATTACGTTCTATTGGTTGGTGTACAGTCTGTGTAGAACTCTACTTCTCAGTGTGCTGCCTGTGTGTTACACTATACTACCAATGTACAGTCTATACAGAACTCTGCTGCTCAGTGTGCTGTGTATTACATTCTATTGGTTAGTGTACAGTCTGTGTAGAACTCTACTTCTCAGTGCGCTGCCTGTGTGTTACACTGTACTACCAATGTACAGTCTATACAGAACTCTGCTGCTCAGTGTGCTGTGTATTACATTCTATTGGCTAGTGTACAGTCTGCGTAGACTTTACGCCTAGTATGTACAGACCATGCTTAAGCTCTACTTTACGTGGTATTCCCAACTACCCAGTATAAATTTGGTGCATAAACACTACTTATTCCTACACAATACAGCCATAACCAGGTCATCTGTTACCCTGGACAGTTATTTAGGCTGGTGCTGCTCTCAAACCAAAGCTGACAACTAAATAAATCTTCCAAATATGAAGACTAAAAAACTGAAAACAAAAAAATGGCCTTTTCTTTCAACTGTAAATGTAGTACGTTCTTTGCTAAAACTGTAGAGTGATACCATCATGCCATTACTGCCACATCAGTAACTGCCAAATGCACCCCTTAATAGCGTGCATTCAGAGCAGCCGCTCTTTTCCCTGCCCTAGCTATACCTCTCTTACAACGAATGTGTATTACACTCGACAAACTAATGCATAGTTTTATATAAACTCTACCACCTAACAGCCTGTGTACAAACTTTATTGTTCATTGTACAATCTGTGCATAAACCCTACACCAGGTATGCTGCCTGTGCTTTGTACTTTACTTAGCATACTGCCTGTGCATAAGCTCTCCTACTCAGTATACTGCAAGTGTTGTATACACTACTGCCTAAGGTATAGTTTGTGCAAAAACTCTACTACTCAGTGCACTGCTTGTGGGTTACGCACTACTACCAGCATAGAGTCTGTGCATATAGGCCACCATTCAATGTGCTGCCTGTGCATTACACTGCTGTCTAGTTTGCAGTTAGTGACTATACTCGATGCACTGCCTTCATGTCACACTCTACTGCCAATGTACAGTCTGTGCATAAGCCCTACTACTCACTGTGCAGCGTGTCACATTCTGCTACATATATAATATGTAGCATGTGCATAATCCCTACTATCTAGTGCACTGCCTGTGTATTGCATTCTACTATCAGTGTATAATCTGGGGTAGCAGACTGTAAGACTGTACTACCTACACAGCATCAAGTCCATGCATGAACCATATTTACCCAGCACTTACACCATACAACCAACATAACATACAGCATTGTACATAAACTCTACAATCCAATGTACTGCCTGTCTGCCAGTATACAATCTATACATAAATTCTAACATCCAGTGTGCTGCCTGTGCATAACAATGTAATACTTATGTAACATACATCATGTCTATAAATGCTGCTACCTAGCAGCATGCGGCCTGTGTTTTTAGAACCTACTACCAGTACAGCCCACAGTACCAGTAATGGTTTACTTCCACCTACCTCTGATTACCGAAACAGAGAATCTGCATGGTTAGGTACCAGTAGCCACTGACTGGGAATGGAACACGTAAATGATCTTCAGTCTTTGTAGAATTCATTTTCAAAGAGTATCCCTGAGATAGACCTAATTAGTGCAGAAATGCATACTGATATTAACAAAAGTATTATTTGTTCAATTATATTAAATATGTTGCTTTTAGGGGACAGATATAGAAAAATGTTATGTTACGCTATCTTAACAATTTCAGAAGTAGTAATAATACATACAGGCCCCATTACACAAAACCATTTGGCAAACAGTAACAATAATGAGTAAATAAAAATACATGGCTTGAACATCCCATTCCCCCAACTCTGCATCACTCAAGACCTTCACACCTGTTTTTTTTAAACAAGTGCAGGTATAAAAAGCAGAGGATTATTGGCTATATTGCATGAATAACAGCTAGTGGACAGTCCAGCAAAAGTCATTCCAACTTAATTGCAAGCAACAAAGAATAATAAGGTCAACTTTGGGCATAGGAATGAAAAGGTAAAACTGCCCAAAATTCAGAGCAGAACTAAAACAAACCAAAAATTTGTACTGTATATTCATCTCAACATCTATATGATACCCTCATCTTGAAAACTGACTTTTACACTTCTATGCCAGTAAAATAATAAGAATAGTTTCCAAACTTCAGTTTGTGAAACCAAAGCTGTTAATCTCTCAGATTATTAACTTCAAACTCTGGCAAACCTCTTTATTTAAAAGTAATCAGATTAAAAGGATGGAGATGTGAAAAATGAACCTACAACAACCAATAATAAAGCTTAGAATTCAATTTTCCAATACTGCAACTCTGTCAGAGCAAATTAATTATCCCCACAATTATGTGAAGATCAGCACAGACAGTCAAGCCTTTGAGGTACTGTACAGCTCAGAACTAAAAAGTGGACCCGATTAACATCAGGTTTTGCACAGTATGACTCAAAGCAATTCAATTAACCTGACAGTGATCCTGGAATACTCATGAAAATAAGCACCTGCACCTAGAAGACTTGCTGGATAATAAAAAAAAGTAAAAAAAAACTTAAGTTACCATGCCTATTCCACCATGGATTAATAAAAAGGAATGTAACATACAGCAATCAGTTTCTTTAAAGAGCCTGTTGCTCTATGGGCTGAAAAATGAGCAGTTTCTTTACCATGCCTATTATATCATGGTTACCACTGGCTTGCAGTGGCTGATAACTTTGCAAGAGATGGATTACTAGTGGACACCTGCTCTACATCCATCAGCTCAAACAGCAAAACTGCAGTTATAAATACTGATCACATACCATAATCAACAGTACCAGTAAACTCACAGGATAAAGAATATAAAAACAGTTTGCTATTAACACTGGACATCAAAACACGGGCACCATGCACTATAGCCAGTACGTCAGATCTCTTCTTTGGCAGTTCATCTTAAATGCTCAGAATAAGGGTGCATGGCTCTAATGTTGAACTAAAACCATTTTTTCAGATGTAAAAGCAAATTCAACCAATGCACAACTGTTAGAGAGATTCTCTGAGTGGAAGAGAGCCAGTACCTGTGCTGCAGTCTTTCAACGACTCCAGGGACAGAATGGGAGAGCCATATGTGAAGCAAGCAAGAAGCAAGGCACTGTGATTTGTCCATGAGCTCTACAAAATAAATAAATAGTGTAAGTCTACTCAACAATCATCTACAAGTAAATATAAATCTCACTAGTAAGAACAAATGATAGGTTTCATACTGTTTAATAAGCAGCAAATAGAGAGATTGCAGCTATATCCAGTTTTTTTTTTACAGACTGGAAACAACTGCACTTGCTTCAAAGATGCTGGCTAATCTCTGTAGCTTTGACGCATCTGCACACTGTGACTCGTTACATTTCTGCACTTTAGGATACACTCTGTTGCTCAGTGATTGTAACATTATATAGATGTTCCATGTGATCATTTTGTTTATTTCAGCTCTTTACTCAGAACTGCATCCATTTGCACTACTGCACTGAACTACTTTGTTGCGATACTTTGTTTGTTTGTGTCTTTCGGCTTTTCCCGGTTAGGGGTCGCCACAGCGGAACTCCAGTCTGCTAATGATTGGCAGTAGATTTTTACGTGCTGGCTTGCTGGGCCTAACGCACAACCTTCAATGAAGGAACGCCCATTTATGCACATCGCCATACAGAAGACGCTCTGAGAATTGAACGGGCAACGTCTAACTGTGAGGAGACAATGCTACCGCAGCACCACCACCGTACAGAAAGAAATTAAAACTTCTTTATGCATTTTGTCTGAGTAAGGTGTAAAACTATACATTCTGCACCTGCAGTGCAACTATTGTGTATATGTTTGTTTGCCAGCTGACCCAGGAGGTGGATGAAAAGGATCTGGTTCCAGTCTGGTAGATTGGTAAACAACAAATAAAGGGTCTTATTGATCACTGAACTCAGTTGCTTATTCAAAGTTGCCATTTTTTACCGGTGCCATTATGTGGTTTCAATACCGCCTACACTCAAACATTCATAGTCTTCATTAGCAAAAAATATGTCAGACCTGTAGCCAACACCTACCTCACTTAAATCTGTTTCACCAGCTTTTCATATCTCATCTGTTTCCATCTAGTACAGATGTTGGTTTCAATGTCTCGTTTTCTTACATTTCCACTGGTCACATCTACAAAAGTATTCTCTATGACCTTTCTGAAACCAACAAGTGAATGTTACAGAAAGAAACTCCTACAAAAGGCAGACACATCTTTAAACAGCACCAGCACACTTGGTCTCAAGAGGGTTTGGGATACGGGTTGGCATAATGGTTAAGGTGTGTAAAGACAGAAAGTACAGGGTTTGATTCTCACCTGTGAGGGGAATTGACTAGGCTCAAAATGTCCCACAAGGGCAGCTAGCCTTGTACTTGGCTAAGAACCAATAAGACTGTACCCCTTGAAACAGACTTGCAAGGTGATGTAGCATCATTGCTACACACATTACTGGGGAGCACAAAATCCTGAACTAACTCAGAAGATGAGGCTTTGTGTAACAAAATGCAACAGCTAAAATATAACTTGCATTGAAGCATGGCACCTCACAGTTCTCATTTTTGGGTGACGATGTATGAAAGGGGTGACACCATCCCAACAGTAATTGAAGCTTTATGAAAATTGGGACTGTCAATAAGGAGTACAATTCTAACATCTGGTATACGTTTAGGAATTAGTTGTTACTTTTCTTCATTACGTTTTGGACAAGTCCTTTTTTAACTGCATAACTTTTGTCTGCCTGGTCTTTTTAATAAATTCTCTTTCTCGGAGGGGATGGATCTGTGGAATGTGAAGGGTGGACACTGAGTTGAAAGAAAGGGGGGAGAATGTTTTGCTGAAGGTTTCCAGTTTGAACTAGTCCTCAACATTAGCTGATCTGATTTCACAGCAGAGGTCTTACAGTAAAATTTCTCACACTAAAAATGACTTTATGTTGTATATTTATTTCCTGCTGCAGGCATGCCACAAGTGGTAGAACAGGATGGCTTCTAATTATAAAGTATCTTCATTTTTCAATGAGATAAGAGTAAACCAATGCTATTAAAAATGAGATAGAAATTTGAAGATATATTACTAGTCTGAAGATGAAAATACAAGCTCTGGCCATCACCCTTTCACTTTTGGGCCAAGCTATAGAAACACCTACACAAAACATGTATGACTAAGCTTACTAGAATCCTTAATACATTGTTCATAAGGGAAGAGAATGAATAACTCTACTGGGTGACTACGCCATTCCTATGATGCATTACATTATTATATTTGAGAAAAGATACAATAAGAAGCAAAAACATGACATAACTCTTCCTTATACACTGCTTTCCTTTATGTTGCTGAATAATGTTGTGATGACATTCAGAAGATATAGCTCTCACTGTATGTCTGGATCCAATTTTTGCTTTCAGGTAACCTTTTACAGAGCATATTTTTGTTTAGAAAACAGGGCTGATAGTACCAACAAGTGGGGTTCAACTACCACAAGACACTGCATCTGTCCACAAATCAGGGATGGTACATGTAGATTTCTTTGAACAAGTCAGCAATACATTAGATGAAGGCCGATTAGTGCTGACGGCTTACCTTGACCTAGCAAACGCCACTGATACCATCCCACATTCTGGCATTTTAGTCAAACTAATCAAACAAAATGCAAGCCCTTCTGTAACCTGCTGGATAGCAAACTGGCTCACTAACAGTGTCCAGTCTGTTAGTTTTGGGGAGTACCCTCTAATCAGAAAGGGTCATTACTAGCAGTGTCCCTCATGGATTGGTCTTTAGGCCACTTCTCTTCAGTGTTTACTTCTCTAATGTCAAGGCCAATTATCAATGGTCTTGTGGCTGCTCTAGTTTGCTCCAGGTTTGCAGTCATCAGCAATCAAAGTCAAGAGGCATGCTCTGTCTTTAATGAACACAAATTGGTTTGGATCAAGGCAGCAGACCGGCAATATCTTTGTTAAGTTCTAGAATGATGCACTCCACTGCCTTACAGAGAAGGCTGGTTAGACTTATCGGTTTGCAGTCACCAAGGTCAGTGGTGGGTCCTGCCTTGTGGAATGGGATAACTATAGCAGTTCTCTGATAACACAGTGGTGCAGCTGTAGTGTTGTCACCTCACAACAAGAGGCTCTCCAGTTCGATTCCTGGCTGGTGTGCCTTCTGTGCGGAGTCTGCATGTTCTCCCTGCATTCGTGTGGATTTCCTCCAGGTGCTCCGCTTTCTTCTCATGTTAAAGACATGCATCTGGAGCATTTCTCCCCAGGCCTCCGCTGAAAATTGGCTTCTTTCCAAGTCTGACTTTCCCGGTAAACAAATGTTAAATGAATAAAATAAAGTTCTCTCACCTTGGGTAACAATCCAATGGAGAGACAAAGTGAATACATTTAGTACCACATTTATATTACACAGGACCGTGAAGAGTTAAAAACATACATAAAATTAATGTAGGTTAAGCCTGGTTAGCAGTGGAACTACCACGGGCTAAAAGATACAGGAAAGTGTAACCATGAACTTGCTTGAATTACAGCCAAACATGCAGTGCCTTCACATAACTGGTCATTTTACTGGTTTCATTGCAGGAAACACTGGCACTATATAACCATCTGAATTTATCAAAACTGTTATTCACTTACTAAGTGCTAATGGTCAAACCCAAAAGGTGTACAGTTACAATGGACAGAAATTTAACAACAAAGGAATAAGAGAAATGGATAAGAATTTCAGCAATGAAACTTAAGATAACAGTTAACTACAGCTTGTAGAGTAATGGATTCTTAGAAAGATGTAATACATGTTAATTTAAGTTTAGAGCAATTATTGAATAGGTTGACTGTGTAGAAGCCATTTTTTGAAAGTTAATAAACCATTTATTTCTGCAATTTGTGGTACCCATAAAATTCGTAAAAACATCTTACACACCCTTTTTAGACTAAAGTTAGCAGCACAGAATTCAAAAACCTACCCCTCTAGCAAAACAGTTTTTGTTGACAGGATTCTTAAGCCAGTTATAAAAAATTGTTCACATTTGTTGAAAGTATCATGGGACATTTCAGCAAGATTTACTCCTGAGATCTGGTTGAAAAATATGTATTTTATGACTACAGATGTTATTGATCTTGTCACTTCAACACCAAATGATTTAAGGCTAGAATATAGCAATTAACAAATGACTCAATCAATTTGGTCACTAAACTTATGGCCATAGTGTTAAACAATTTTATTTTTTTTTAAATGGAAACCTTTAGGCAAATAAAAGGTGTAGCAACGGGGGCCTCATGTGCCCTTACATATGCTAATTTGGTGTTGCTCACTTGGGAAAAGGTTTTTATTTATATATCTAAATATTTTGGGTTTTGTATATTTGAGATACCTTGATGACATTTTTATGTTGCGGAATGGACCAAAGGCATTATTCCCTTTATGGATTACTTAGCTATCTAGATACATTTATTAGTAATTTAGCAAATGTTTTTAATCGTGTACTTACAGGAAGGCAACATTTAGTAATTTTTGACTACATTTTAACAGTTTTCATCCTTTTGCATTTAAAAAAGTGTAATTAAAGGTCAATGTACAAGGATAGCTAGAATGATATATTGTTTGAAAGAAGATGGGGACAAAATGGGTCTTTTAAAAAAAATGCTGATTGATAAGGGTAGATACCCAGATAACTTGATAAATGAGGTTATGACTAAAATCTTGGATGAATGGGGAAGAAATATAAACCCATTCTCAGTGTTGGGGCAAATTTGTTCAATAATATGACCAGGGAGAGACTGACGGAGGATGAGGATATGTTTTTTTTATGAGCGAGATTTGATTACAGAATATAATGACTGGTCACCTAGAGTCAAAGAAATTAATAAAAACTGCAATATTTTTAATACCACGTCCGAAAAACCAATGACTTTAATTCCAGATAAATACCTTTTAATTCCACAGCAAATAAATAGTGGAAAAACACAATGAAAATAGCAGCAATAAATTTCAAATAATCCAAGAAAAGCGTTGTTCTCTTAGCGCATCGGCCAAAACAGCCTTTACAGAGTAAACTGCCTACACACAGCAAACCAATTTATAACTTCCTTCGAACACATTCAATCAATTAATTAATTAAAATCTTAAAGCAGCATTGACATTATTTAAAATAACATAACAAAAATTAAATAAAACTTTGCCAATGACATTCCTTATTAAGCCCAAAGGGCTGCAAAGTATTATACTTCATTATAAAAATAGACTCTTTTTCTTAGTAAATATTTCAAAAATTCATCATTAGAGACATATACAAATACATGTTCCAAAATAGTAACTGCTAAACTATCAATTACCCCATTGTGTACTGAATTAAAATGTTCTGCCACAGGGCTAACTAATTTTTTTATTTTTTATATCCCTAACTTGGAATTAGATATGATCAGGCTCAGGTTGGTGTTAAAGTTGTTTTGCTTGATATGACTTTGGAAGGGCTTAGTGGTGAAAAGGTTAAGACTAGTATTTATAGAAAATTTAATCAACAAAATTTAATGTTACAGGGTACTAGTTGTCATCCACCAAGTACCTTGAATGCTATTCCATATGGAGAATTATTAAGAATCAAAAGGTTATGTAATGATGAAAATGAAGCTACAAAAGAAGTGATGAGAACTATGAATATGTTTTTAACAGAGGTTATGTTAAATATAATATAGTGGAAAATTATTTGAAAATTTATAAAAATTATAATATTTATAGAGAGGGTAACAATATAAGAAAAGTTACAGGTAATAATCAAATGATAGAGAATGACAGTATGTTTTTTGTTACTAGGTATACAGTCTTTTCAGAGAAGTTTAATAAATTATTAAAAGAATATTGGAAAATAATTACTAAACAAGTGTCTAGTTTATCAGCAATGACACTCAGGTTCTCCTTTCAAAGGGGATGTAATATTCAGGACTTTTTAGTTCATAGTAAATTTAAGAGACCTACAAAATTCATAATTAATAGTATAAGACGTTTAGGCACTAGTGCTTGTGGCAAATGCTCCATATGTCCATATAAAGTGCCCACATTCCATTTAATTAATGGAAAGAAATTTCAAACACAAGATGTTTTTACTTGCACTACAAAGGGCATCATTTATGCAATAAAATGTTCTTGTAATTATTTTTATATAGGTGAAAGTAAGAGAAGTTTAAGTGAAAGAATTAAAGAGCATGTTAGGGATATAAAAAATAAAAAATTAGTTAGCCCTGTGGCAGAACATTTTAATTCAGTACACAATGGGGTAATTGATAGTTTAGCAGTTGCTATTTTGGAACATGTATTTGTATATTTCTCTAATGATGAATTTTTGAAATATTTACTAAGAAAAAAAGAGTCTATTTTTATAATGAAGTATAATACTTTGCAACCCTTTGGGCTTAATAAGGAATGTCATTGGCAAAGTTTTATTTAATTTTTGTTATGTTATTTTAAATAATGTCAATGCTGCTTTAAGATTTTAGTTAATTAATTGATTGAATGTGTTTGAAGGTTTGCTGTGTGTAGGCAGTTTACTCTGTAAAGGCTGTTTTGGCCGAAGCGCTAGGAGAACAACGCTTTTCTTGGATTATTTGAAATTTATTGTTGCTGTTTTCATTGTATTTCTCCACTATTTATTTGCTGTGGAATTAAAAGGTATTTATCTGGAATTGAAGTCATTGGTTTTTCAGACGTGGTACTACAAATCTTTCGTTTTGGTGGTTTTTGCAATATTTTTAAAATCAATCCTGAGATAAACAACATTATAGGGACCAAGCCTAAATTTCTGTTTAAAAACAACTTCAAATATTAACAATATTACTAGAGAGACCAGGAGCTTCTAAAGATAAACATTATATGAAGGCTCGTTTTAATGGAACAGCAGGTAACAAAACCATGAAATGTGGTGCTTGTAAACAGTGTTCCTTTATACTCAAGGAAGAGTATGTGAAACTCAAAAGGGATTTGGCTAAAAACGTTTATCTGTAAAAAGGTAGTTTTTTTTTTTTTTGGTAGGGTTAGTCTATTTAGCCATTTGCACAAGTTGCCCTAGTTTTTATGTGGGAAAGACTGAGCATATGTTGGGAAAGATAATTTATGAGCACACATGATATTAAAAAAATAACTTTAACAGTTCTTTTTTTAAACACACGCTAGTATGTGTTAAGGGAAAAAGTTTTAAAACATACTGTTATTTGTCTCTTTCTCCCATCTAGCAAAATGAATATGCTATTTGCTGAAGTGTTGGTAAGAAAAGGTCATTGAACCATGTTTATTAAAGATGGGCTTTACCTATGATAGATGTAGTTTGCTTATGAACTTGAATAACATCTGTTTTCTATACTTTTGAATAAAGAAAGCTAACTGCAGTTAAATGAAAGCTTGGTAAAAGGACGCACGGCTGAGTAAGAGTTAATTTACTGAGGCAAGCTGTGTGTCCTGGAAAATTCCAGCTACCACTGTTGAACTAAGTATTCTGTACCTTTTTGAACATTCTGTACTAACTGTGGTTTTGAGGTAAACATTCTACACTAGCTGTGGTTTTGAAGTAAAGCATTCTTTTCTGAGGTAATTTGTGATCCTAGATGTATTTCATAGCCAACTGTCAGAAATGTAACAAAAGCTATTTTGGCTAGTGACAGGAAAGTATAAAAGTTGATGTCAGTAAACAAGCTGATCAGATTGAGATCATCTTGGCCAACATGCTGCTGTAATCTGGTTAGCTGCAAATAAAGAAGTTTTTCATCACCTGAGGCAGATGTGACTCGCTTGAATTTTTCTTCTGACATTTTGGTCCTTCGGACCGGAAACCTCTGCGAAGATACGGATCAGACCGACAGAGAGACTGAAAAACCTGCACAGGTGAGGGTTTCTTATCTTAAGATTCCCTCGACGGAAAGCCCTCCGACTGATTTGTCGTTGGAAAGAGGCCGGCTGCTCTCTGATCCCTATCTGAGGGACGGTTTCTGAACCAAAAGGGGAAACGGAGTCTCATCTGGTTCAGGTAGGATGAAAACAATTTTCTTTTAATTTAATTTAACCTTGTCGGCAGGGTTTTTTTTATTTTTAGTTAAGGGTGGGTAGGAATAATTGTTAAGATTATTTTGTTAGGATCCCTGTTAAGATAGCCCCATTTTGTAATAAGCCCTGTAAAAATAATTTTGATGCAGTCCTAAAATATACAGTCCTAAAATAAGAAATCTAGGAAAACATGGGTTCAAGTTGCTGCAAGTGTGAGAGTGATGTCTGTTTAAATGTTGCTGCTAAGTATATGAAAAGTTTAAACAAAAATAATGTTAAATTTTTGAAGAAGTGGAAGCTAAAATATGATTTTGATGGAATACTGAATAAGAATGCCTGTGTAAAATTGGTTACAGATTTGAAAAGAGATGCAGGAACTAGAACTAAAAAGCAGAGACAATTGGTATTTCCCCAAGCACAAAAATGGTTAGAAGAAGCAAATAAACAAGCTATAAAAGAAAAACAGTGTCAGGAAAAAAGAGAAAATAAATCAAAAGGGATCACTGGTGCCAAATGGAAAAGTAGCTTTATTTTTAGATTAAGAGGATGAGCACACAGTTTGTGCAGTACAAAGGCAGGCAACCGCCCCACCGTATGGTGAAATTGCTGCTGCCATACCGAGGTAACCTCCTCAATATCTGTCTGAAGATGTGGGATCTGTACAGCAGGGTGGGTTATTAGCTGCTCAAGGAAATGTTGTGACCCCTCCAATTTACCCACAAATTCCCGTAGTACCTAAAGTTGCTTTGCAACAGGTAGATCAACCTATGCAGTTAAGGTCAGGACCAGCAGGGCAAGGATGTTGGGCTATTAAACTTTCTGACCATTCAGAAGCTCTTCCCTTAATACAAGTTGCAAACCCACAAGCAGGAGATGTTGGACAAGAACCAACTATTTTAGTTTATCGTCCCTGGGCTAGAGAGGATATAAAAAGAGCTACGGATGGTATTCCTCATCCCAAGGTTAATTTTCAAAAGTTTTCTGAGGACATAGTTGGTATGCGTTTTAAGTTATCATCTAAATGGTTTAGAAGTAGAACAAGTAGTGCGACAAATCTTAGGTCCAGATTGGCACTTAGTTTGTGGTACTTGGACATGTAAGGCAGAGGACGGCACTACATTAAAGCATAATTCTGGGGTGTTAGACACACGAGTCACTGATCTGTTAAAGAGAATTTCTGATAAGTGGCGTCCACGAGCAGATTGGACAGTAATTAATCAGTGCATCCAAAATGATGATGAATCTGTAGATCACTATATTGTAAAATTGACAGAAGTGTTCAATAACCATTGTGGAATGACGATTCCGCAGGATCAGCCTAATGATAGTCCGTATGAACAGCAATTGAAAAATGCTTTTCTTAAAGGTTGTAAGGCTCCGATAAGTAGTTTTATTACTAAGCACATGGTAGATCATAGAACATGTAGACTGCAACCTTTGTTTGAATATGCATGGCATGCTGAGCGACATTTTAATCTAAAAAAGAAAAAGAAAGTACAAGTGTTGGCAGTAGGGGATGATGGTGGTATATTCTTAGTACAGGACCAAAGGGGGCAAGGGCGCCATGGTGGCGTAAAAAAACATGGGGGCCCAAAATGGGACACGTTAAATGAACCAGGTGGACATTCAGCCTATAGGGAAAGGTTAAAACGTGGAGAATGTTTTAAATGCGGTAGACGTGGGCACTTCGCTGCCGACTGTGAAGAGTGGCAACATCCCCCACAGCGTACGAACAAGGGCTCCGCATGACTATATGATAGTAAAGAAAGGCGCCATCTTCATTATGGGGATAATGAAGAGGCAGACACTCTCTACGATGAATGTCAGAACACTCTAATGGAAGGGCGGGATTGTGACTGTGAAGTCATAAACCTGGCAAATTTGGGTATTGCTATGCATCTAGATCAGAAACCCATGATAGAGTTTTTGGTTGAGGGACAAAAAGTGGACTTTTTATGTGATTCAGGTGCATCGCGTACACTTTTGGGTCCAGCAGTTCTGCCTCCGAACTGCGAAACAGATGAGTTTGTCCTTGTAAAAGCGGCAAACGGGAAAATTTATAAGGAACCACTGCCTCATCCTCTACTATTCACAGATCCACAAACAAACCAAACTCTTAGGTGTAGGGTAATTATATCAAAAGTTTGTCCAATTAATTTGCTGGGAAGAGATTTGATGCATGTGTTTGAAATAGCGGCAATTCCCACACCTAAAGGTATTGAGGCAAAAAGGTTAGCGGATGGCTTAGTAGTACAGGGAGTACAATACTTGTTCTACTGGTATAGCCTAGACTTGATTTCAGACGGCCCGGGGAGGGTTGATACAGAGTTGATCAATCTAGCTTTAAGTAAATCTAGGAGCTGGTCACTGCAGGTTGCGGCGCACTTACATTGTACAATGTTCTATAAGGCCCTTGGTCCGGATAAAGAATTTGAAAAAGAATTCTTTAAGCACAAGTGTGCAAGGATAATTTTGAATGATATCTTTTGGGATACGCAAGGTAATACAGTAGTAACCTGTACTTTGACTAAGGAAATGAGTTCTTTATATTGCTCAAGTTATAGACCGCATGTTTCAGTTACTAAAGCAGTGGGGACACATTGGGTAGATTTGGCGAAAAAGGTAACTATTTGGAACACAATGTCTGAAAGTCAGTTAAAAGATCAACAGATCCAGGTACAAAGATTAAATTGGGTGACTTGGGCACGACCAAGTGTGCACCTCAGGGATGACAAAGTAGAAGTGGCATGACAAATCCTCCTAACTCAAGAGGAAGATAGTGCGTTAAGTGCCTTACCTGTAGATTTATGGTCAAAAGGTAAAGGAGATGTGGGACTGATGAAAACAGCAGGTGAAGTTTGTATAACTGCAAAGATGGTTTTAGACCTCGTAAGCAGCAATACCCATTAAGTAAACAAGCGGAGGAAGGAATTAAACCAGTTATTGAACAGCTAAAACAGGTAGGAATTCTTGCTGAATGCCCAGATTCATCCTGCAATACTCCGTTGTTTCCTGTAAAGAAACCGGATGGGTCATGGAAGTTGTTCAGGATTTACAATCAGTTAATTCAGCTGTGATTCCAAGAGCACCGGTGGTCCCTGACCCCTATACACTACTTAATGATTTACTACCTCAGCACAGATATTTTTCATTTTTTTTGTCATAGATATAAGCAATGCCTTTTTCTCCATACCACTACACAAGGAGAGTAGATTTTGGTTTGCATTCACTTTCCAAGGTAAAAGATACACATACACCAGATTGCCACAGGGTTATTGTGAGAGTCTGACAATATTCGCACAAGAAATGGCTGCGAATTTAGCTCAGTTTGTTTTCCCCCAGAGGGAAGCCAGGTTCTGTTGTACGTAGATGATATTTTATTGGCCTCACCCACGCAGGAGAGTTGTAAAAAGGATACCCTAGCCCTTCTTAGTTTTTTAGCTGAGCAAGGACATAAAGTAAATAAAGTTACAATTGTGGAAAGCACAAGTAAAGTACTTGGGTTATTTAGTCTCGCAGGAAGGTAGACAATTGGAAAATACAAGAAAACAAGCAATTCTTGAAGCACCTATGCCTACGACTAAGCGGGAGATGATGTCGTTTTTAGGTGTGATTAATTTTTGTAGAAGTTGGATTCCTAATTATGCTGAAGAAGTAGGGCCATTGACCACACTGATCTATGACACTCCCATGGCAGCTAAAAGTAATATACAGTGGACAGATAAGGCAATACAAGCATTTAATAGAATTAAGCAATTGATAGCAGGATCCTCTGTTTTGGGTTTTCCGAACTATTCTAAGCAGTTTGTACAAATGGTTGATTGTAAGGGAGGATATATGACTTCGGTTCTGGTACAAGTACATGGGGATAAACAGAGACCGATAGGTTTTTATTCCTCCAGATTAGATCCTGTTGCAAGGGCATTGCCGCATTGTATTCAAGCTGTAGTGGCAGCCGCCATGGCAGTGCAAGCCTCAGCATCACTAGTTTTGTTTCACCCATTAAAATTGCGAGTTCCACATTCAGTAGCTACTATACTTTTGCAAGATAAGATAACCTTTTTATCTCCTAGTCGACATTTGTCATGTATGACAGTGCTGCTGACACAGCCACATATGACCATAGAAAGATGTACTACTCTTAATCCGGTGACACTTTTGCCGACTCCAGAAGAAGGTACTCCACACGTTTGTTTAGAGAGCATTCATAACAAAGTACTTCCCCGACCAGATTTAACGGACATTCCGTTGGTAGATTCTGATCTCGTTTTGTTTGTAGACAGATCAGCAAAGAAGGACACTGTAGAAAGAACACTAGTAGGGTATGCTGTCACCACAGAAACTGAAGT
Source organism: Protopterus annectens (assembly GCF_019279795.1). Taxonomy (NCBI): domain Eukaryota; kingdom Metazoa; phylum Chordata; order Ceratodontiformes; family Protopteridae; genus Protopterus; species Protopterus annectens. The sequence goes on from NC_056746.1 coordinate 652,404,620, forward strand.
TTTGGAAGCAAAAGGACTGTCAAATATTTATTCTGCCCAAGCAGCTGAGTTAGTGGCTTTGACTCGAGCTTGTACCTTAGGGAAGGGTAAAAAAGTGATAATTTATACAGATAGTCAATATGCTTTCTCTACTGTGCATGTTTTCGCTCAATAATGGAAGAATAGAGGAATGGTTACTGCGACAGGCAAACCAATAAATCACAGAGATTTAATTTTACAGTTGTTAGATACAGTGCAATTACCACTCCAGATAGCAATATGTGAATGTTCCGCACATACTAACAAAAAAGATCCTGTCTCCAGGGGAAATGCTTTTGCTGATATGGCTGCAAAAAAGGCAGCTCAAGAAAATGATTTGCTTTTACATGACAATGATTTAGAGCCCGGACACCTCTTAGACTTAGAGACACTAAAAGTAATGCAAACATTGACAACACAGAAAGAAAAATGTCGTTGGGTGAAATATGGTATCACTCAACAGGATGGGTTGTATAGGGCATCAGATGGCAAAATGGTATTACCCTCAAACCTTTTTAGGTATGCTGCATTGGTTAGCCATGGACCTGCTCATGTAGGAGTACAGACAATGGTTCAAATAGTGTCTAAGGTGTTTTGGTGTAAAGGATTTTCAACTTATGCAAAGCAATTCTGTTTATCTTGTTTATTATGTGCAAAGTATCATGCTCAGGGGGGAGTTAAGAAATCTCAGCAGGCATTTCCTACCCTTCCATATCCATTCCACACACTCTGTATGGACTTTATTGAGTTGACACCTTCAGAGGGAAAAAGTTTCTGTCTAGTTATAATTGATGCTTTTTCTAAGTGGGTAGAAGCTTTTCCAGTAAAGCATCCTGATGCACACACAGTAGCTAAGCTTTTAGCAACAGAAATAATTCCCCGATTTGGTTTACCAAGACGCATTTACAGTGATAATGGGTCTCATTTTGTTAACCAGATTGTTCAGAAGTTGGGTCAAGTGTTTCAAATTGATCTCAAACACCATTGTGCTTACCATCCGCAGTCAGCTGGACTGGTGGAGAGACACAACGGTGTCTTGAAGAGTAAGCTCCGCAAACTAATGGCAGAAACGCACAGATCCTGGACTGCGTGCCTTCCATTGGCACTCCTGTACATGCGAATCTCACCCTCCTACAAAGGACTTACACCATTTGAGCTTCTGTTTGGGAGACCATATTACGTCCCGCAGTGGCAAGGATTGTTGCCAACGGAACGTGAGGGGGTTGAGGATCTAGCGGATTATATGAAGAAGCTGCTAAATGTCAAGTCTCTTGTAACCAATGACTCCTTTGCAGATTCCAGAAGTGAAACCTTGTTAAGCGTGGCACCCGGGGACTGGGTGTGGATCCGAATTGTGAAGAGAAAGAACTAGTCATCCCCCAGGTGGAAAGGCCCATATCAAGTACTTATCTCGACACCTACGGCTGTAAAGATCACAGAGAGGACTTTGTGGATTCATATCACCCACTGTAAAAAAAACTTAAGACTTTTCCTTCTACCATTGATGTTGGTCAGACTCCATCGGACCCCTGAATGCAAAGTCTGACTACAAAGGAAGGATGGCCATGTTCAACTGGTACTTGATGATGATTTTGGTGGCGAAAGTAAATATGTCCATACGAGAAGGAACAGTTGTGAGAGAAAAAGGAATGTTGGTGCTGCAAGCGCAAACAGGTGTAACTGCTGTGTTCAAGGTAAAACTTTGTGAAGGAATTTTGGACTGTTCTAAATGGAACAATAATGATTTCTTGACTCGTGCAAAATAGTTGTGCAATAGAGACTGTACGTCCTGGTCAAATGTTTGGTGGTCAACAGATGTGAATGGATGGGAAACAAGTGGTGCAGTGATACCAGAGATAGATAAAAGCAGGCAACAAAGAATAAAAATTGCGCATTTCCAAGGTACTGAAGTAATTACTATAACCATCGTGTCACCACAAGAAAGTGATTCAGGCGTTTATGGAATTGGAGTGTCCCTGCCAATTGGAACTGATCCTTTGGGGACTTTCCAACTTAAAGTGCAAAGCCTTAAAAATGCTACAAGTAAAGCAGATTTTGCCTTCACAGAAGAAGAACAATTGTTACTCGAGACGGGATTCGTACACCATAACGAATGGTTATCTTGGGTTAGATATAGTACCCGAGAGGCACATCGTGATAACTGTGTTTCTTGTGCTGAAGGTAAACAGCAACTAGCGACAGTCCCATTAATGCAAGATGAAGGTAACCTAACGTGTCTGTTAAAATTATTCTTCAACAAAACTGAAGATAAATGCAAAAATGAAACTCAGCGTTTTCCAGTCATAAGCAAAGTTGAGAAACCGCCTACAGCGATTTCCTATCCAGGTTCATATATGTGCATTTCCAGAGATGGCACAGGAAAGAATTATGGCAATATGGGACAGAACTATTGTAATACTACTGTGAATGGCAATGAGAATCCATTTCTGGAGAACCAAACTCATAGTTTAGCAGATGTTTGGTGGTTATGTGGAGACAACAAACTCAGATCAAGGCTTACGATTCCCTGGAAGGGAACTTGTGCACTTGCAAAGTTAATTCTGCCATTCTACATTTTCCCAGTTCCAGCAAGCAATTTCGTAAGAGAAGTTGAAATAAAGCCGAGGTGGTTGAATAAGAGAAAAAGAGAGGCACCGAAGCAATCCTTCAATAGCGGTGTCTACATCGATAGCATTGGCGTACCAAGAGGCGTGCCTGATGAATACAAAGCAATAAACCAAATAGCAGCTGGGTTTGCATCCATCTTTGTCTGGCTTCAACCCAATAAGAATGTGGACTGGATCAACTACATTTACTATAACCAGCAGTGTTTTGTGAACTATACCAAAGATGCATTAAAAGGTATTGCTGAACAACTGGAGGCCACTTCACAGGTGGCATGGCAGAATCGAATTGCGTTGGATATGCTCCTGGCCAAAGAAGGAGGAGTTTGCAGGATGTTTGGGACTTTCTGTTGTACATATATTCCGAATAACACTGCCCCTGATGGGAGCATCACTCGAGCTTTGAAAGGTTTGGAAATGTTATCTGAAGAATTGGCAGAGAACTCTGGGGTAAATAATCCCTTTACAGACTTTCTACAAGCATGGTTTGGAAAATGGAGTCATCTCATCAGTAGTTTCCTGGTGTCCGTCGGAGTCGCTGTGGCTATCGTGGTGGTATGTGGTTGCTGTTGTATACCCTGTATTAGAGGTCTTCTACAAAGACTGGTTGATACTGTTGTTATGAAAACGATGTACCAGCAGTTGCAACAGACTGGCGAAAGTGAATACATTGAAATGTGACTTTTGCAAATGTTTTGAAGTTTAAAAGTTTGTCTTGCAAATGAAGTAATGTATGCAAAGAAAAACTTAGTTTTTACCATATATTGCTGAAATAAAAAGACAAATAAAAGTGTTTTGAGGGGGGAAATGTTAAGAGAAAAAGTTTTAAAACATACTGTTATTTGTCTCTTTCTCCCATCTAGCAAAATGAATATGCTATTTACTGAAGTGTTGGTAAGAAAAGGTCACTGAACCATGTTTATTAAAGATGGGCTTTACCTATGACAGATGTAGTTTGCTTATGAACTTGAATAACATCTGTTTTCTATACTTCTGAATAAAGAAAGCTAACTGCAGTTAAATGAAAGCTTGGTAAAAGGACGCACGGCTGAGTAAGAGTTAATTTACTGAGGCAAGCTGTGTGTCCTGGAAAATTCCAGCTACCACTGTTGAACTAAGTATTCTGTACTTTTTTGAACATTATGTACTAACTGTGGTTTTGAGGTAAACATTCTATACTAGCTGTGGTTTTGAGGTAAAGCATTCTTTTCTGAGGTAATTTGTGATCCTAGATGTTTTTCATAGCCAACTGTCAGAAATGTAACAAAAGCTATTTTGGCTAGTGACAGGAAAATATAAAAGTTGATGTCAGTAAACAAGCTGATCAGATTGAGATCATCTTGGCCAACATGCTGCTGTAATCTGGTTAGCTGCAAATAAAGAAGTTTTTCATCACCTGAGGCAGATGTGACTCGCTTGAATTTTTTCTTCTGACAGTCTGTGATCATTTTAAAATTAAATTTGGCATTTTAGAGGTAGTTGAAAAAAGCCCAAGGGGATGGGGAGTGGGAAAGAAGACTGGAATGCAAAGAACACCTTTGGCAATTAATATTAAATGCGAACACCCCCATTCCCAACTCCATCCCCTGGGGCTCAATGAATTTATTTCTGTTTAACCTGTCTTAAAACTGACGGCAACAAACTTATGAGTGACTTGTTTTTATAATTACGGCTATTTAAAGCACGGACATTTTTCACAATGTTTTTATGTTGGCCTGTAATTGATTTGCTTCACTATAGTTTTTATATGATATGTTATGGATCTTTATGGTCGATACTATTCGCGCAAAATAATGGTATTTTAAAAAAAATGGTTTTAATATTTGGAATATATTTGACGGCTGTTTAATAATTCTGGATGAATATTTTCTTTAATTTAATAATTGACTCAGTTATGGGAAATTATATTTTAACAAGTTTTAATTTATGATTTTGGTATACAAGAAAGTGACATAGTAACCTTTGTATTCTGAGGAAGTCCAATTGGTTTATGGGGAAAAAAGTACTTAATCTGAATGCTTTAAAGAAACGCATCAAAAAAAGAAAACAAGTACCTTTTGTTTATTAAACATTTATACTTTGCACACAGGTCTAGTAGTCTTCCTGCTTTCTATGTCCAGAACGTTACATTTTTTTGGATATTTTGAATTTGGTCACATTTACTAATTCTTCAACCTTTACAGGCAGAATTAACTCCCTCATATGTTCACAATGACCCGGGGGGGGGGGGCTCTTTTTAAGCCTAGCCATGCTTCCCAATGGTTTTTATACCCTAGGGTTATTTCAACGGGTATATGTAGCTTGTACATGGGTACCCTCCATAGACAGCCTTTTTGTGGTGGTAGGAAGAACCTTGAGAAGAACATTATGCTTGCTCTTTTACAAAGACCCTCCTTTATTGTCCCATATAGCAACAATAGAAAAAGAATTGTACCTGCAAAATCTACCTAATTTGGGGGAATGCGGGGCAGTACAAGGACAAAATGGAAGGCCTTACATTCTATTTTATAGCCAGAGGACACACTATCCCTTGAAAGGGGAGATCCTCTCACCAAAGGGCAGAGAAGGGTGGGGGGGTACAAGGGGATTTTGGGAATCATAGACAATGCTGGATTTTTTAAGAAGGGTACTTACCACCCTTGCCATTACTACTTCTCCAAGAAAATCTATTTTTAAAGGTCCTCTACTGTTAAAACTGTACAGATGTGGACTGTTTCCTGCAAATAAGCCATAATAAACAGGTTAACTGTTACTATATTTTCGAACTGAAGGGAAAAATAACTGCTTATCAGACTCCATAGTTTTTCCTTGTTTCTCCATTTTTTTTCTTAAGCTCTCCTGGAAAGGGGTTCTTAACAATAAACTTTTATTCCAAAGGATGAAAAATACCTACTTGATATCATCTGACAGCAGTAGGGTTCTAAGCCAAGCATGCTCACATACAACACAGCCTACTGCTATGCTTTTACTACTAGCATCTATTGCACTGTAGCCACACCTAATGGCAACCTTCCCAACTATGTGAGCTGTCTGCATCATCTTACAAATCCTGTCCTTCAATGCTTTATTAAGGATATCCTCAGACGGGTTCACTTTAAATAATGAATGTTCAGAACATCAACGTTCTGATCATAGAGACCAGAACATCGATGTTCAGAACATCGAAGGTTTAAAGTGGAAGTGCCAGGTAAATGAGATTGTGGAATGTTGGGTGTGTATGCAGGGCAGCAAGGTGCCCTGCATGTTGTGTGTGTGTGCCATCTGAGTGTTGGCATTGCAGGTAGGGTACTGGAAATCTCCCGTTTAGTGCTACCGCATATAGCGGTAAATGGGAGATTTCCCTTACCCCACTGTAGTGCGATCTCGGAGTTTGAATATTAAAGTAGGGGGATGTCCCTGCATAACATAGTGTTTGCGATTTTTTTCTTGTTTTTATGGTTCATTTCGAACCTTAGATGTTCTGAACATCGATGTTCTGGTCTCGATGATCAGAAAGTACAGTTTTGTACCTACCATAAATGTAGATGTTCAAGTGTTCACCCTGCTGCAGTCATCACGCTTGGGTTATCCTGTCATCAGGCGGTCCCGCAGTCGGCCGGATTTCCAAAGTCTTGGTCCGACGTCGGTTGCTGTCGCCTCATCCCTGACGTCGGTGCGTCAGGGGTATATATATTGCAACCGACGCCATTTTCTTCAGTTTTTCTTGCCCCAGATGTCAGGTGCCCCGAAAAAGGTGATCCAAATTAGTACCAAAAGGTGAGAACACTGTACAAACACAAAATCCTTCAGCTATAAGCAAATACATCAGTAAGGCATAGCAAAGATTTTGCCAGTAGATCAGAGGGGTTGGAGGGAGGGTAACCTGGACGGCAGCAGGGTGAACACTCGAACATCTACATTTATGGTAGGTACAAAACTGTACTATGTTCATTGTGTTACCCTGCTGCAGTCATCACACTTGGGTTGAGTCCCAAAGCTAAGGTAGGGTGGAGGCATCATAGAGGGTTAGTGGAGGCAATGAGGCCCTACAGAACTGCAGTGGCGAAGCCTGCCCTGGTCTTAGAATAAAGAGGTAAGTGATAGTGTTTGGTGAAGGTGTGTACAGAACTCCAAGTTGCAGCTTCTAAAAACTTCCTTGGTAGGAACCCCTCTGAGAAAGGCTGTAGAGGTAGCTGTAGACCTGGTAGAGTGGGATCTAATGGTAGGAGGAAAGTACAGTTTTGTACCTACCATAAATGTAGATGTCCGATAGGAATGCATCTGCAGTCCTTACAAATGGGTTGTCCTGTCGTCAGGCAGCCCTTCGGTTGGCCGGATTCCAAAGTCTGGGTCTGGCCTCGGCTGGTGTCGCACTTCACCCGACGTCATAGCTGCAGTTATTCGGATATAAAGGCATCAGCCGACGCCATTTTCCTCAGTGTTTCTTGCCCCAGATGCCAGGTGCCCTCTAGGAAGGCTAAATTTGGATAAATGCAAATGATTCCAAATAGTAGAGAGCAAACAAAATATAAGCATGTATGTACATATATACAAACAAATACACCATAACAGATTCCCCCAGCTAGCTACAAGATGGGCAAATACCCTAAGAGTACCACAGAGGGGAAGGAGAGTGGGTAATCCTGACTGCAGATGCATTCCTATCGGACATCTACATTTATGGTAGGTACAAAACTGTACTATGTCCTTCAAGGATGCATCTGCAGTCCTTACAAATGGGTAGAATACCATAGCCAAACTGGGGGAGGAGGAGAAATAAAATTATGGTGTAGTTAAGATCCCTTGCAAAACAGCAGTGGCAAAACCTGCTCGGGATCTAGAGTATAGAGGTAAATTATAATGCTTGGCAAATGTATGCACGGAGCTCCAAGTAGCAGCCTCTAAAATGTCTTTGGTAGCCACTCCTGAGAAAAGCTGTGGTAGTGGCTGTAGCCCTTGTAGAGTGAGGCCTGATGTTTTCTGGAGTTTTCTTCCCATGGTAGGAGTAACAAAATCTAATGCAATTTCCTATCCACTTAGAGATTGTCTGTTTTGAAATTGCTTTTCCTTCCATTCCTGTTGCATATGCTACCAGTAGCTGGTCAGTTTTTCTATTGCCCTTGGTCCTGTCCAGGTAGTAGCGTAATTGTCTATGTACATCCAAGGTGTGCAACAGTCTTTCTCCCCTGTTCTGTGGGTTGGGGAAGAATGTAGGTAGGTGGATAGCCTGATTTAAGGATACTCTGGAGACCACCTTAGGCATAAAAGTAGGATTTGTTCTCATGGACACTCTATCTTGATGGAAGATCAGGAAGGGCTGTACTGCCATTAATGCCTGTAGCTCAGATACCCTTCTTGCTGAAGTGATTGCCAGCAGGAAAGCAGTTTTCCATGATAAGTATTGTAATCCTGCTGTTGCTGCTGGTTCGAAAGGAGGGAGTGTCAATTTTTCTAGCACAAAGTTCAAGTCCCATGTTGGCAATGGTGGCTTCCTAGGTGGTTTTACATTTTTAATTCCTCTCAGAAACTGCCTGAGCAGAGGATGTGAGAAGACTGGAGGATCCAAGTCGTATTCTGCTGAAATAGCTGATGCATGAATCTTAATGGAAGAATAGGAGAGGCCTTTGTGGAAGAGCTCTGCCAAGTATTCCAGGATGTTGGCTATGTTTACCAGTGACACATTTTCTCCTTTTGCAGTACTCCAAATGAGATATCTTTTCCATTTTGCTGAATAATTTTTCCTTGTTGAGGGTCTGCGAGCCTCCAAGATAATGTCTTTAACCCTTTGGGATAAATTTGGGTTAATTGGTCTTATGCAATGTTCCAGGCAGTCAGCTGCAGTGTTTTCAGGTTTGGATGCAGGGTGTTGTAGTTGTTCTGTGCTAACAGCAAGGGAACTAGGGGCAGGGGCCATATTTGTTCCCGAGACATGCTCCTCAGCAATGGGTACCAATGTTGTCTTGGCCAGTCTGGAGCTATCAGAATGATCCTTGGACGGTCCTCTTTGATCTTCAATAGCACCTTGTGCATCAAAGGAAGTGGTGGGAATGCATATGCTGTCAGGTTTTTCCAACTGAAAGATAGGGAGTCCACCTTCCAAGCAAGTGGGTGGTACGTCCTTGTGCAGAATTTCTTTAGTTGGTGATTGAGTGGGGATGCAAATAAATCTACTTCTGGGAGTCCCCATTTTCTCGTAATGGTTTTGAAGATGTCCGGATGCAGCATCCTTTCGTGGGCATCCATGGTAGTTCTGCTTAGTATGTCTGCTAGAATGTTTTCTTTTCCTGGTACAAAAATTGCTTGTAACTGAATGTTGTAGCTCAGGGCCACATTCCAGAGGTCCATTGCCATCTGGCATAGAGCGTCCGTTGTGATGGTTTGGCTGGGTTGAGTGTTGTGGAAGGGCAATCCTTTGTTTGATTGACAGGCCTAAGCCCACCATTGGAATTCTTGCTTCAGGCATGGAATTATTGGAATTTGGGTTTCTAGGCTGTGCTTGTGCTGAGACCATAAATTTCTTAGGTACCACTGTAACTTTCTCATATGCAGTCTGGCATGTGGAACCAATATTATGCAGGATGCCATGAAACCCAAGGCTTGCAGGACTTTTCTTGCTGTTAGATGGTTCTGCTTTGTTAATGCCAAGAAGTAGAGAGGGAGTTGCTCCTGTTTTTCTACTGTTAGGAATGCCATTTGTTTCGCTGTGTCCAGCTCTGCACCCAAAAAGGTTATCCTTTGGGATGGTATCAGCCTTGACTTTTTTATATTGACTCTATATCCCAGGGCTTGTAGTAGGTAAATGACCCTTTTCAAGTCTTCTGCTAGCTTGTTTTTGTTGTCCGCTTGTATCAGGCAGTCGTCCAGGTAAGGGTAGATTTGGATTCCCTGAAGCCTGCAATGAGCAATTACTGATGCCAGGCATTTCGTGAACACTCTGGGTGCAGTAGATAAGCCAAAGGGCAATGCTGAGAATTGATAATGCTCTGATCCTGCAAGAAATCTGAGGTATCTTCTGCAATTTGGTCATATGGGGACGTGCAGGTATGCCTCCTTGAGATCTAGAGTTACCAGCCAAGACTCCTTGCCCAGCATGGGAAGAAGCTGCTGTAGGGTCAGCATTTTGAATTTTGGAACAATGAGGAATGTGTTTAAAGCGGACAGGTCGAGAATAGTTCTCCATTTGCTTTCTTTTCTTGGTACCAGGAAGAGTCTGGAGTAAAATCCCTGTCCTTGCTCCATAGATGGTACCTTTTCCACAGCTCTCATCCTTAATAATTGAATTATTTGTTTTAGAGCTTCTGCCTTTTGATTTGGAGGTAGGTTTGGCATTCCTCTCTTCCCTGGTAGAGTATGGAAGTGAAACCTGTAACTTTGGTCTATTGTCTGCAAAATCCACTTGTCTCTTGTGATGTAATGCCAGTTTACTGAAAATAAAGCTAGCTTCCTGCCTAAGGGTGCTTCTAGTTGTTCCCTGGTAGGCGGTGCCAGAGCCAAGTCACTGTGATTGTCCTGTAGTAGTGGTGGTGGCTGTGGCTGTACCTCGCTGGTTGTTACCCTGCCACTGGCGTCCCCTGTAGGCACCCCTGGATTGACTTCTGCCTCTTGAACGCCTATTTCTGCCTCTCTGAGCTCTGGAGGAGTCTGGAAAGGACCAATTCTTGGAGGGCCAATTCCTGCTAAACCTTGGAGGTTGGACCTGTAAGAAATCTTTCACTGTTTGGACAGATTTTGCCTTCTCTTCCATCTTCTTCAGCACCTGTTGTGCAGGAGAGCCAAACAAATTGATCTTGTCCATAGGAGCATCTAGTAGTTTTGATTTGACATGGTCTGGTAAGGCCTGCTCTTTTAACCATGCATGCCTTCTGATAACTGTGCCAGTCATGGCTGATCTAAAGGAAGCTTCCAGTGCATCATAGTCGCATTTTAAGGAATGGTTACTGACTTGCTGTATGTTATGTACCATTTCCTGAACAGATTTTTTGTCTAATGATTCATCTCAGGACAGCTTTTTGGTTAACTGGTCTAGCATAAATTCTTGATACTGGATCATGTGAAACTGACAGTTCAAGGCCCTAGCTGAAAGAGTAGCAGAAGTGTAAACTTTTTTACCCCATCTCTCTAAGGACCTGGATTCCCTTTCAGAGGGGGGGTTTTTGGCAGAGGTAGCTGCTACAGCCTTAGGTCCCTGGGAGATAGTCTCGGGATCTGCAAAAGGAGCCTTATACAAATGGTAATGCGTGTCCGGGACCCTGTAGTACCTATCAGGCTTAGCAGGGGCTGGAGGTAGTGAATCAGGAGCAGTACAAGCATCATTAAATGCATCATCTACAACAGAAAGGACTGGAGGTATGGCTAAAGGCCTATGTTGTGGTAAATGCAGAAAAGTTCTAAGCCTCTTTCTGGAGTCTGAAAAATCCTGGCCCTGCCACTGAAATTGTTCCCTCATAGCATGCAAGGTTTCCCCAAAGGAAAATTCCTCAGGCGGAGAGGCAGAAGGAATGGACTCTTCAGCATCAGAGTCTTCATAAGGGGAGAAAGGAGCCTCTGGAGGGTTTGTATTATCTGAATCATCAGAGGAGTAATCTGTAGAAAGTGGCTCAGGGGGCTCTGCTCTAGGCCTCTTCTCTGGAGGTGGGTGAGAGGCCCTGTCTGGTTGAGGTTGGGATCCCCGGATTAAAGAAATGAGATCCTCTGCTAGACTAAGCATTTGTGAACTAGAGCTAGGCCTGTGAGAGGGGGTCTTAACAGGCACAGATTTAGTAGTTTTAGCTGCTTTAGCTCTGGCAAAGGCCTTAATGGACATGGTTGCAGGTGGCCTAGCAGCTCCACGTGCAGGGGTTGAAATATCCAAGGGAATAGTGTCAGATAATTCCTGAGAAACTGCAAGAGCAGGTGGGATTTCAGAAGCCGATTCCACCAGGTTGGAAGAGGCCTCAGTAGGAGGTAAGTTTTCGGCTGAAGGAAGAACCGCTTGCTCGGTTTCAGCCGAAACCGAGACACTCGTGGTTGGCTTAACCGCGGTTTCGGCCGAAACCGCGGACATGAAGTGTCGGTCCTTTTCCTTGCGCTTTTTAGATATTTGCGTAGTCGGAGGATCCGACGGCATAATGTAAGCAAAATCAGAGCCGAAAAACTCCTCAGCAAATTCCGACCGACGTCTAAGCGTCCGCCGGTTAAAAGAAGCACAGGCTAGACAAGCTGCTACGTCGTGGTCTGGGCCTAAACAAGGTAAGCAGTAAGAGTGGAAATCTTTATGAGGTATTTGTTTCCCACAAGTTAAACAGTTATTCACTTTTTCTGACATCGGCTGAGGCAAGAAAGAGTCCCCAATGGGGTACTTAGCTTTTTAGAAGTCCGGTAGTAGTAGAAGTATTCGGTAGTAGTAATCTCTGGTTCTGACCGACCGGCACTTGCGAACAGCTTCTGCTTCAGGCGCCACGCGGCAAGAAAGACTGGGGAAAATGGCGTCGGCTGATGCCTTTATACCCGAATAACTGCAGCTATGACATCGGGTGAAGTGCGACACCAGCCGAGGCCAGACCCAGACTTTGGAATCCGGCCGACCGAAGGGCTGCCTGACGACAGGACAACCCATTTGTAAGGACTGCAGATGCATCCTTGAAGGACATCTGGTTTCCCATGATGGGTATAGCAGAATCGTATGCAGTGGCCTATCCATTTAGAAATGGTTTGCTTGGATATGGCCCTCCCTTGAGAAGCTGCAGCATAGGAAACAAAGAGCTGGTCAGTTTTTCTGAAAGCCTTAGTTTTATCCAAGTAGTAACAAAGCTGCCTGTGAATGTCCAAGGAATGCAGGAGTCTCTCACCTTTGTTCTGTGGACTGGGGAAGAAAGTGGGTAGGTGGATGGTTTGATTTAAAGCTACACTGGAAACCACCTTAGGCATGAAGGAAGGATTAGTTCGTAGAGAAACTCTGTCTTGATGAAAAATGAGGAAAGGTTCCACAGCAATAAGTGCCTGTAATTCTGAAACTCTCCTAGCAGAAGTTATTGCCAGGAGCAGGGCAGTCTTCCAAGATAGGAACTGAAGGTCTGCAGAAAAAGCTGGTTCAAAGGGAGGTAGCGTTAGTTTTTCCAGAACAAAGTTGAGGTCCCATGAAGGTGTAGGAGCTCTTCTAGGTGGTCTAATGTTTTTTAACCCTCTGAGGAACTGCCTTAGGAGAGGATTTGAAAATAAAGGTGGATTTGTGTCGTAGTGAGCTGAAATAGCTGAAGCATGGATTTTAATTGAGGAGAAGGAAAGTCCTTTATGCAACATCTCAGCTAAATACTGCAGAATGTGAGGCATATGAGGCTGAGTTGTGTCTTGGCCTTTAGCTTGGTTCCAAGCAGAAAACCTTTTCCATTTGTGCGAGTAAGCCTTCCTAGTGCTTGGCCACCTGGCTTCTAGAATAACATCCAGAACTGCTTGTGAAAGAGGGGCTGGTTGGATGCTTAATTGATTTTCCATGCAGCCAGGTTTAAGGTTTTGATCTGGCTGTGTAGAATCTGCTTGTCTTGCTGCGTGAGCAAATGAGGTATTTGAGGCAATATACATGGTGGGCTGTGAGCCATATTCTTCAATAGCGGGTACCAGTGCTGGCGTGGCCAGTCTGGGGGGCTATGAGAATCATTCGAGGTTTCTCCTTTTTGACCTTCAAAAGAACTTTTGTGAGAAGAGGTAATGGAGGAAAGGCATATGCTGTCAGGTTTTTCCAACTGAAGGTGAGAGCGTCCACTTTCCAAGCTTGATGGTGGAATGTACTTGTACAAAATTTTGTCAGCTGGTAGTTTTGAGGACTGGCAAACAGGTCTATATTTGGTAGGCCCCATCTTTGAGTTATCATTGTAAATATTTGTGGGTCTAGCTTCCACTCGTGGGGATCTTTGATGTTTCTGCTTAGGTAGTCTGCCAATGTATTTTTCTGTCCTGGCAGGAATTGAGCTTGTAACTGGACTTGGTAGGTCAGAGCTGTGTTCCATAAGATTATTGCTTGCCTGCAAAGAGGGTATGAATGTGTGCCCCCTTGTTTGTTTATGGACCACATTACTGTGGTGTTGTCCGTCTTTATTGCAAGTTGTCCAGGCTGTAGTAGATCCTTGAAGGCTGTCTGAGCTTTCTGTACAGCTAGCATCTCTTTTTGGTTTATGTGCAGTTGTCTTTGTTCTGCAGTCCATAGGCCTTGAATGCATTGCCCTGCCATGTGTGCCCCCCAGGCATAGTCTAAAGCATCTGTTGTGATAGTTTGCCTGGGTGGGGGCAAGGTGAAAGGCTGACCCTTGTTGAGGCGACATGCCTGTGCCCACCATAGAAATTCCTGTTGAAGGCAGGGAATGAGAGATATCACTGTGTCCAAGCTGTGGCTGTGTTGAGACCATACGCTTTTTAGGTACCACTGTAATTTCCTCATATGCAGTTTTGCAAATGGTATTATCAGAATGCAAGATGCCATGAAGCCCAAAGCCTGCAGAATTTTTCTTGCAGTTAATTGGGTCTTTGTTGCCACTGTCTTGAAATATTGAATCAGTTGTAATTGCTTGTCTGGTGTAAGATAAGCCTTCTGGGCCGTTGTGTCCAAGCTGGCACCCAGGAATGTCATTTTTTGTGAGGGTACTAGTTTTGACTTCTTTTCGTTTACTGTGTACCCCAGACAATTTAGCAGATGCTTCACAAAAGCCAGGTGTTGTAAGAGAATGTGTTTTCTTTCTGCTTGGATGAGGCAGTCGTCCAGGTATGGATATATTTGAATTCCTCTTTGTCTGCAGTATGCAATTACTGGTGCCAGGCACTTTGTGAATACTCTGGGCGCAGTAGATAAGCCAAAGGGCAGTGCAGAGAATTGATAATGGGTTGAACCTGCAAAGAAACGGAGGTATCCTCTGCAACTTGTCTGATAGGGACATGCAGGTATGCCTCCTTGAGGTCCAACGTTACCAGCAATGCTTCCTTGCCCAACATGGGAAGTAGCTGCTGTAGTGTTAGCATCTTGAATTTGGGAACTTGTAAGTAAGTGTTTAGAATTGAAAGGTCCAGAATTGGTCTCCAAGCACATTCTTTTCTGGGTACTAGGAAGAGTCTTGAGTAAAATCATTGGCCTTGCTCTTGAGTTGGTACCCTTTGAATGGCTCTCATGTCCATGAGAGCTGTAATTTGTTTTTGAGCCTCTGCCCTTTGATTTTGTGGCAGGTTTGGCATTCCTCTTTTTATTGGCAAGGTGTGAAAGTGGAATCTGTATCCTTGTAAAATTATGTCTAGGACCCATTTGTCCTTTGTGACCATGTGCCAGTTGTCTGCAAATAGTGCTAGTCTTCCCCCCAGGGGGGCTGACAAAAGAGCTTTGTTTGGCCAGCTGAGGTGCAAGTCATTGAGTTTGCCTTCTGGTGGGTTGAGACCTGTCTTCTCCTCCCTTCTGGGTTGGAGTGCCCCATTGGCGAGGTTTATACTGAGCTTGTGGTTGTCCTCTGCCCCTTGGGCGCCTGTATTTAACCCTCTGAGGCCTGTCAGTGGCTGGAAAGGACCAATTTTTCATTGGCCAGTTTCTGCTGAAGCGAGGGGGTTGCACTTGTAGGAAATCTTTGACTGTCTGCATTGATTTTGCCTTATCTTCCATTTTCTTTAAAACTTCTTCTGCTTTAACACCAAAAAGAACATCCTGCTGTAAAGGAGCATCTAGTAGTTTTGCTTTGACATGATCAGGCAGACTTTGTTCCTTTAACCAGGCATGCCTACGTATAACTGATCCAGTGAAAGTTGCTCTGCAGGAGGCCTCTAAAGAATCAAACCCACATTGTAAGGTATGTTTGCCCACCTGTTCGGTGGCGTGCAACAAATCCTGTACTTCTTTCAATTCAGATTGTTGAGGGAGGGTGGTTATCTTTTGTTTTAACTGAGAGATCAGAAATTGCTGATACTTAAGCATATGAAATTGACAGTTTAGAGCTCTCATAGCTAAAGTGGCTGAGGTGTATACCTTTTCCCCCATCTGTCTAGTGCTCTTGAATCCCTTTCAGAAGGTACTGGATTTTTAGCCATGGAAGCTTTAGCCCCCTTGGGACCCTGGGAGATAGTCTCTGGGTCAGCTACTGGGCTTTTGTAAAGAAATTTGTGGGAATCAGGTACTCTGTAGTATCTGTCAGGCTTAGCCGGGGCAGGAGAGAGAGAGTCAGGGTTGAAACTGGATTCTAAGTAGACATCATCCACAATGTCCAAAACAGGAGGGGATGGCTAGAGGTCTGTGTTGGGGGAGCAAAAGAAACTCTCTGAGCCTTTTCTTGGAATCAGAGTAATCCTGACCTTCCCAGTGGAAATGTTCCCTCATAGTGTGTAAGGTTTCCCCAAAAGAGTAATCTTCTGGAGGGGAAGCTGAGGGAATAGAGTCCTCAGCATCAGAATCTTCATAAGGAGAGAAGGAATAGTCTTGGTCCTCAGAGGAATCCGAAGAAATAGACAGTTGTTCAGAGGAAGCAGATTCTTCCTCTTGTCTAGGCCTTTTGTCAGGAGGAGGCTGAGAACCCCTGATAAGAGAAATCAAATCTTCAGCCATCTTAAGCATCTGTTTCTTACACATAGGGCCTTGAACAGGAGACTGAAGTGAAGCCTTTTTCGATTTGGAAGGAGTCTTCGACTTGGAAAACGTTTTGACTGTAAGAGTCGGTCTGAAAACGCCTTCAGAAACCGATGGCGTTTCAGAGGCACCGGCGTCCTTGGAAGGTAAATTGTCGGTAGGGCCTGAAGTAAAAGGCTGCGTCGGCCTTGTACATTCCGTAGCGGCCTTGGTTTCCTGAACTGCGGTAGTCAGAGGCTGCGTCGGAGCCTCACTGATAACCGGAGAACCGGAGACTGGATCAACCGAGGCCTCGGAATCGGGCTTAGGCCTGGGTTGACGATCCTTATCCCTGTGCTTTTTGTGCATGCCGGTAGTTGGTAGCTCCGATGGCATGTTATAATTAAATTTTCTGCCAAAAAAGTGTTGTGCGAAATCAAATCGTCTTTTAACAGTACGTTTATTAAATCTGGCACAAAAACAACAAGAAGTGACGTTGTGATCAGGGCTTAGGCAAGGTATACAATAAGAATGAAAATCCTTATGAGGTATTTGCTTCCCACAAGAAATACAATTGTTAACTTTTTCTGACATCGGTCTGAGGCAAGAAAAGTTTCAACGGGTACTTAGCTTTATAGAAGACTTCGGTCTGAAATTCGAATTCGAAAATCTCAGGAGTCGGCCGACCGGCACTTGCGAACTGCTTCTGCTTCGGGCACCGCACGGCAAGAAAGACTGAAGAAAATAGCGTCGGTTGCAATATATATACCCCTGGCGCACTGACGTCAGGGATGAGGCGACAGCAGCCGACGTCGGACCAAGACTTTGGAAATCCGGCCGACTGCGGGACCGCCTGACGACAGGATAACCCAAGTGTGATGACTGCAGCAGGGTAACACGATGAACATCATCGATGTTCTGAACATTCGATGATTCAAAGTGAATCCCCTCATACACATATCTTCCATCTACATAGGTTCATTGAAGGTTACTAGGCCAACTGCCCAAGAGCCCTTATAAGCCTAGTCATATTTATTCCCAGTTGCCCAGATTGCCAGTGGTTAGGTGAGTGAAATTTGCAGAGGTATGTTTCTATGGTAGTTAATACAGACTTCCTCTCTCCAGGAACAACATGGTCACCACCCCAGGAGTGAATTTGTGGTCACCCATCCATTGACCTAGGTTGTGTTTGAAGAGGGAGGTGCTCTGTTTAAAGTGAATTGGAAGTTTGCTCCAGAGAAGTAGCAGTCTCTGGTAGATGTATCCATCTCTCCAGGATGACCTATTCTTTTCAGAGGCTAGGTTAAGATCTCTGGAGTGAGTGACCCTAGTGCAGTTTGATTTATGAATGTGTAGCATTTCCATCAGGGCCTGATCAGAGACTGCCCTGTAAGCCAGGCACAGGCCACTGCTTAGCAACCTGTAGGAGACAGAATACAGTGACAGGGCTTTTAGTCTTTCTGCTTACGACTTGGTTTGTGTATCCTATAATTTCTTAGTGAGAAACCTTGTGCGGTCTTTCCAACTGTTGCAGGTGTCTGGTGAGGTACATGGAAAAGGGAGCGCTATACTCAATTCTTGGTTTGATGAGGACTGAGTATAAGGTAGTTATAGCATCCTTAGATCTAGATGTGATGCCCTTTACTTGATGTGCCACATAGAAGGATTTCCTTGGATATGTGGTGATCAAAGCTGAGGCTGCTATCAACCTGAGAACTCAGATCATGTACCACTGGGTCTACACATACGGGGTGCGATCTATAATGCATCAACTTTATATTTTACATGGGTAAGGCAATTTGCAGCCCAGAAATCTTGTGAAGGAGTAGTATACATTTTTTTCTTTGCAAAACTGAACAACACATGACTCTATATCAATAGGTAGAATATTTAAACCAAGCACCAGTTTTGATCTCCTGACTGCATCCAGAGTCACCACTGCTGGATCAGCCACAGACAGGATTTGTATAAATGTATCTGTCGATGTTAGCACTTCTTAGCACTTGCAAGGCTTCTTATTGTGTGGCAGTGAGTCAGGCTCTAGAGAAGCTACGTCAAATGTACACCTAAAGGCCCTAAAAATGACAGGCGGTAACTGTTGTCCAATTCTCCTTTATCTCTAGGACGTCAAGGTATCTTACTTGGATCTCCATTTAAAATCCTCCTTGATCAAGGTACAGAAATGAGCGGATATGTTATCTGCGCTGCCTTTATAACTTTATCATAACTGTTCCATGTAAGCTAGATCCTCCTCACCTAGGTCTTTATTCAAATAGTCAGGTGGAACAAGGATTTACTTTTTCTCTAATCTGGGGATAGCTATTATAAGGAATAATGGCTGCGTGGCCTGTGGGTTAACTCTTCCATACTGAGAAAATTTTCTACAGTCAAATCTACCAAAGATCAGAACATCTGTAAGAGGGACACCTAGACCTGAGCCATCAGTCAAAAGCAAGTAAAAAGGCCTTATCTCTTTGGTTTGGACACATCTGCTCTCATATGTGTGAGGCAGAAGGTAAGGGGTAAGTCAGCCCTCCAGAATTTCTTGCACAATAAAGTTGGCATGTTGTCTTTTTGGGTCAAGCCCTTTGATTATAAAGCAGGAAACAATGAAGACCTGGAAACCTGTGTCAGTTCTGGAGGTCTTGATCACAGTTAGCAGCTGATGACTGAATTCAACTGTCTGCTACAAAAGGGATTGAAGCAGGTGGGGATACTGTAGACAAAGATCATATGACCCAGGGCAGGTAAAGCAATACCGCTCCTGTTCTAGTGCTCTCATGTCTCAGGAAGACTGATGCAGTTGACAAGGCTTCATGTTCTCAGCATATAGATTTTTTCATTACAATCTTTTTTGGGTTTTCCATCTCTCAAATTCTGCATTCCTTAATGCATGACAGCTTTAACTTATAGTGACTGAATGATGATTCGCCCATACCAAGAGGAGCAGATGCCCTTGATAATGCCACTATTTTTTGTGCTCAAGAAGGGAATAAATTTTGGACGAAATGATACAAGTTATTTTTATTAAAGATAATGCAGTGTTTGTTACACTTATACTAAAATATAAAAACAAATATGTCAGGATGGATTTTCTCAAATAGAATTACATACAACTAACAAAATGGATTTCTGTTATTCAGACCAGAAACATGTTTATGCTTTGAGCTAAATAAAGCTTAAAATATTACTTTGTTCTGAAACAAGCATTGAATGCCTAGGTGAAGCAGTAGAAACATAAACATGTCTCTGTAGTTTGGCCCTGTTTTGCTACAGGTCTTATATTGAATACAACTTTGCAACTATGTGAATAAAGTCATGAGAAAGTGCAAGGCATGTAAAAATATGCTGCCAGACAGACTCAGAGTAATGACTGCATGCTTCTGCCATCAATCCAAGATGTGAAATAGGATTGGAAGGAATGTTCCAGAACATATCAGTACATGTATTTAGTTCAGTAGTTCTCTCTCATACTAAAACACTGTAAATACTAGCCCTGTGGCAGAATAGGTCTATCTTCTACATGTATGTTTATTAGGGATGGATTCAGCACTAGGCAACCTAGGCAGCTGCCAAAGGCCTGAATAAAAAAAGTTTTCCTGCAAACAGCTTCTTTAAAAAATAAACAAGTCTCCTTACATCTGCCAATGAGGCATGCACACACCTGCTGTGAGATGTAATTTTTGCAGCAGAATGCACTAGCATGAGATTCAGCACAAGAGATTTACTCAGGTGGTGTGCAGCAGTGATTTTTACAGGTACGAGTGAGAGAGAACTGAGAGAGAACAGATTTAATTCTCATCTGCAACAGTGTTTTTACAGGAACGAGTGAATGGGCAGAGAAAAATTAAATTCCCTTGTCAGTGTTTTTAAAGGTATCAGTGAATGGGCAGAGAGATTTAAGACTGATTCAAAAGAACAGCTTTACTTTCCCATATGGAGTAACAACACTTTGGTACAAGTGATAGGCAGAGAGATTCAAAAGAACAGCAGAGATTTAAGAGTAAGAGGCAGTGTTTTGGTAGGCATGAACATCTTCCAAGGAATGGATTTACTTGTTGAGAGATTCAGCAAAAGTGTGTGTCTGTATCTCTGTGCAAAATGCCCTAGTTAGAGGGCAGTTTAAATTACTTGCTCAGGCTCAAACCTTGTACCTTAGTTACAGGAGGTAAGAACCTTAATCCACCGCACCATCTGCCAAACCTTGCATGACTTTATTATCCCTTTGGTAAGTCCTGGAGAATTACAGTCAACCAATGTCAGTCATTAGAGTTTCACAGAGTTAGTGGTTCACAAAATATGCGTTAATGCAAAAGGCATTATTCTATTAACTTTTAAAGAGATTTAGAGTAAATATTCTGCTCTTATCTGTCTTCAGTTTTGCAAAGCATCTCTGATTGTGCCTCATATTTATGCCCTGTCCTTGCACAAGTCACTTAACCAGACATCTTTGGGGCAATTGGAAATTTAGGCGACAGTCATCATTCTCAATAACCCCCTAGACTGCAAGCCTAGTAACTACCTATGAACCACAGAAATTATGGTGTAAAGGAAAGAAACTGTAGTGAATTGATTGTAGTAAACAGGAGCTATGCTTTTTGGATGTAATTCTTTGTGTCCTTGTTCTGTTGAATGTTGACTATCTGTTTATTACTCCACTGCAAATAAAATGGAGAGCACTCTGAGTTTAATGTTAATATTTTAGGTATGAATACATTTTTAATTCTACTTTTCTCAAAAAATATGGGTGTGAAATGCACTGTGCTTGGACTACAACGGTTTGTTTAGAATTTAGTGTACATGACTAAGGCTATGAGCTGCTGAACAGGTGCTTCCTGTAGTTTGTAGTTCTATTCCCTCAGTCATCATTTATCTTCTATGGGACTCTGCCAAATTACTTCAAACATTATTCTTGGGCTGATCCTAAAAGGGACACATGTTCGGTGGGCTGTCCAGGGCTGTTAGCAAATGGATTAAACAGTTGTCATCTGAATTCCTGCACCCTTCACATTGACACTAAATAGTACTTCATTATATTTATTTATTTATTTATTTGACATTTGTTGACCGGCATAGTCAGACTGGGACAGAGCCCCTTTTCAGCAGAGGTCCGGGGAGTAAAGCTCTAAAGTACAAATATGTATATAAACAGAAAATACAAGTTACAATTATTTTAAAATACAAAAAAAGTTAGCAAAAGAATAAAAGATAATCATACTGGTGGTATAGACATATGAAATATTAAACCGTGAACATTCAGTATGTAAACTAGAAAAAATATATAGTTGACAGAAGGTAAATTTATTAGTAGAAAGTAAAGATATAATAAAATTCAAGTCTAAAGCAAAGAAGAGAAGAAAATAAGGAGAGAGGTAAATATATAGGGAGAAGAAATCAGGTAAGTTGGAGAAGTAAACAGAGCAAAGGGGGAAAATAAAGGGTTAGGAATGAGCGAGGAATAAAAAGAGAGGAGTAGAAAGGGTAAAGGTTTAGATTCAGGTAGGGTGGTTACAGTGACAAATTCAAGTGTGGTTTAGATATTCTTTGAGAGATCTCTTAAATTTGTATACTTGAGATATGCATCTCAGGGTCATGGGAAGCTTGTTCCATTGAATGGTGGGTGAGTAGCTATATAGGTTCTGTCCAACAGATTTTTTTGGTTTATGACTCTAACAAATATTGAAAAGAGCTCCTTAGTGGTCAAGGAGGGATATAAAATGAAACTACTTTGGAGATGTTAGGGCAAGAAGGTTCATTGATGATGGAATGGATGACGAGTAATTGAATAACTTTCAGTTGGTTAGGGAACTCTAGCTAATTAAGTAAACTGAGGGCATGACAGTGATGTGATTTGGATAGCAGATTAGCAGCAAATCTAGCCACTTTGTTATAGGTAGTTTCAAGTTTAGTGAGAAGAGAATTCTGAAGATTAGTAAATATTTGTGAACCATAAAAAAGTTGGGAATAAGATAAGCATTGGCCAATGAGATTCTGGAGGGAGGGGTGAAGAACCTTTTGTTTCTATATAGACAGCCAAGTTTTGATGGGTTTTCTTAATAGATATCCTATAATAATTATATGCTATTTGAGTAAGAATCCCAGCTTGTTCCTCAGTTTACTGAGATGCTGGATACATTTT
The DNA here is from genome assembly GCF_019279795.1 of Protopterus annectens. Taxonomy (NCBI): domain Eukaryota; kingdom Metazoa; phylum Chordata; order Ceratodontiformes; family Protopteridae; genus Protopterus; species Protopterus annectens. Next base: position 652,426,923 of record NC_056746.1, read on the forward strand.
CACTAAATGCAAGTTTCAAGGAAAGAGAATATTGTTTTGTTTAGAAAATTGTTGGCTTTTTTTCCTGTAAAATTTGAAATAAGTTTTAAATTATATATAAATCTCTGTGATAATTCTAAAAGTAAAGAAGAAAACAGCATATATACTGACAGGTTTAAAAGTGTTTATGGTATTTGGAGAGGAACAGCCAAGTAATAAGATATTGGTATGGCTAGTAGGGTCCGATTCATTATCCTGCATAGGGCCCCACTGCCCATGATCTGACTCTGTTAACGCTGGGAGTGTATGCTCCAACAATATAGCATTATTAGCCATTCAAGTAAGTCAGACCTGTACTGAGTTATTTCAGAAGGATTAACTAGGATTAACTATTCCTGATGACACATACAAGGAGGTCAGAAAATGAGATGTAGGTGCTCTAGACGCATGTAAGCACCCCTTCCCAAAAAATGCATGTTGTATGCAGTAATCTTTCTGACTTTTGTATGAATTATAGGTAGTTGAACAAAAGTTCCTGCATTATTTATATTGTGTTCAATTCTTCACTTTATTCATTGTACTAAAGAATGGAATTCATTAATAGGCCTGGATTGTTTAATATAGGCTAAACATGGAGCATTTTAGTAATATATTTTTGTAGTTCCTTCTTTACAGCCTCCAGCAACTGCAAAGGGGGTTGATGTATCAGGTTATATTGTCTGTTTTACTTGCAGTGATTAACAGAAGTGCCTGATCTTCATCATCCATTATGTAGTCATTATTCCATATTACTGTGATACAGTCTTTTCTCCAAGATTGGCTTGTAAAGGATTTCTGCATTTAGTGAAAAACTGTTACTCTGGCAGTTAGTGCAGAGTACTAAAGTTCTGACATGTTAATGAGGTGCTTCTTGTGGCAAGGGTGCAGCGTTTGAATCTTTCCACCTTCATCTACCTAGTATGTGACAGTGAGCAAATCATTTAACCAGACAGTGCTTTGGAGCAATTGGGAATTTGGGCTAGGCTCCTTAATGGTCTCCAGGACTAAACACCAAGGAACTGTGAACCTGTTGTCATTTGCCAGCCATTCCCTAATGCGCAGCTGATCTAGTTCAGAAAATGTTATGGTAATATCACCAGCACACCAATTTTCTAATGAAACATAGGCAGTTTATTCTTCAAGGGTGGCACGCTCCACATTTGCAGATGATGCACTGAAAAAGCTGTTTGCCAGCCACAGCCTCTGCATTAGTAATAGTTCTCCTTAATGTGGAATTACTCAGATGACTTTTACTTCTGCAGAGATTGTGCATACGTATTGCCATAGCATATGTCACCCATGTGGTTACCATTTCTTTCTGTCTCATAAATACTCTTCTATATAAACTGTGCTACTCACGGCTAGATGTTAAGGCATGATGTTAGTGGAATTACTCACATGATTTACTTCTGCACAGATGGTTGTGCATACTGTCTTAGTATATGTTATTATGTGGTCAATATTTCTTATGCTTTCCTAAATACTCTTTTATATAAGCTGTGCTAAACTGTGCTACACAACACTGGATTTTATGGTATGATACTAGTGATCTCTACACAATTTCATATAGTTCATCCAAATAAAATACATGTAATTTATTTCTTTATAATAATAAGGGGTATACATAGTCAACAAAGTGGCTATAAGTGCTGGTGGGGTGGGGGGTCTGAGTCTCTGAGAAAATGTCTTTAATTCCACTAATCTGTGGCAAAACGGCTCAAGAGACACTCCCTGGAATACGGCTGGTCAACCATGGGCTCTAGCTCATCATCTGGAAGTACAGCAGCATAAACCTTTGGGATACACCCCCCCCCAAGTTGGGAAGGGTCTGTATCATTTACACGAAGAAACAGAATGTCAACTCACCTTTATTCAACCCATATTTGTCGAAGTTGCACATCACTGAACGGCCAAATAATCTAATTCTTTCTAAGGGAAAGAAATCGGTTGGCCATTCTTTTAAATCTGCCCTTTTCCCGACTTAGTGCGATCTCGGAGTTAGTATATTGAGTTGGGGGTGTGGCACAGCCCCCACATTGGGGGGGGGCGGAGCCTCCCACTATCATAGTTTGTTTGAATGTGGTGTATGTGGTTGGGCTACCGATTTCTTTCCCTTAGAAAGAAATCGGTGTTTTAGCTGTTCGATGTTGTGCAGCTTCGACAAATACAGGTCGATTAAAAGTAAGTTGACATTTTACTTGTTCGACTTTATAATACAGACCCTTTGGGAAGGAGGGTGGGTTGGGCCAACTAAAGGGTTACCAATAAAATTCATCATGCTTGCCCAACACTCACTCCGTAGCACCTCAGAAAAATTTCTTGAGTTAATTTTTTCAAGCTACTACAACATGAGTGTCCCGCAAGTATGGTGCTGAATAAATATGCATCATTAGGCCTTTTAGTCATTTGGTGTATATATTTATTTTAGTAGGAAAATATGGACGTAGAGGATTTATCTTCCCTACTTTCTCAGCCTTAACTTTGTTAGAACACTAGATATTGTAACAATTTTATGCATAGGAAGAATCCACCCCACCCGACCCAAAAAAAAAAATGTTTGCTTCAGAGACCCAGGATGAACTATTGTGGGTGTAAAGAGAGGCCAGTAACTTGGAAAGGTTTGCAGTGCTGGGCTACCCAAGCCTTGTTAATGGTCAACAAAGATGGACCTCCTCGTATCAGATCATCTAATCTGCTTCTCCTGCAGTTTGTCAGTCATCTATTGTGCCAAGTTCAAACAAATTACAAATACTTTCACAGCATCTTCCCTTGGAGTATGAAGAGTAGCACACTGTACCTTTTTAGGCTTCTCAGATTATTCTGCCTGCAGTAAGGAGTAAACCGAATTTCTGGATCTATAATTTCCAATTATCAGAGAACTCAGTCTGTTGACACAAATTTCTTGGAAGCTGTAGCTGCACCATTACTACACAGATGACACAATTATTTGTTTAAATTCATTTCTAACTTAAAAATAACATCCAGTACAAAGAAACATCTGATATAAGAGCATACAAAAAGTAGTAAAGCTCCAAATATAGTGCTACCAGCTCTGTTAGCTTTACTTTCACACTGTGCAACAGCAAACATGAAACCAGACTACATGACATACACATGGGACACTGAGCAAGGTTAAATTTGATACATTTGTTATACACAGGGTGCAGTACTCTTAACAAAAGATCCATCCACAACAAACTTGCTAATTCTACGAACAAGCTGCATGATGGAGAGCTCACATTTATAATGAAGACCTGGTAGGATTACTACTCTCACCCCCCACTTTAAAGCAGCCATTCCACCAGATTTCACCACTATTCAGTGCCATAGGTAAATACAAGACAGGAACAGGTGTAGAAGTACTTTGTTTAGATCTGCAGATGAAGTGCCTAAAGTTCTACATGTCTATCAGCTCATACGAGTATGTACAGGAGCAAGCTAATTATTTATCCTCACATATCTTCACATATAGTCCAGCAATGATGTGGGATGTTTTTTGCAGGAGTTTCCAAATTTCTTCATTAATTCATTTTTGAATTACATAAAGTGGTTATTACTGGGTGATTTCAAAAAATGGACTAAGTATGTGACTCTGGCAAATGCTTCAATAATTGTATATAGCACTGCCAGGGGTGTAGCTAGGATTTTCAAATTTGTACTCACAGCTCTCAAACTGCTACCCCCCCTCCCCAGCCAAGCTACGGCCATTCTCGTAATTCACAGTTCGCTCTTTTAGTGTTGATGAAGAGGCATTCGCTGTAATGCCTCTTCAGTAATATAATATAAATTCACTCAAACTTGGTTCCTTGAATTGAAAATTAACCTGAAATGTCAGTTCTTTGAAAAATGCAGCATGGTAGTTGGGGTAGAGAATTTATGCTTTTGTTTTCTGTAACTAAGGTACAGGTTTTGAGCTTGAGTAAATTACTAACCACCTGCTATCCCTAACTAGGATGTTTCATTCACACACACCCCTACCTACCTCTTAGTGCAAGAAATATGGACAAAGCCTAAAATAAACAGGGACAGATATTAAATAATGCTCTTGTGAACTTAGAAAGTTGCTAGAATAACAGGATCTGTGCTAGTATGAGAAAGTTGCTAGAACAGGATTTGTGCTAGTATGAATTTTTCTAAAGGACATGAAGTCTGAAACTCAAATGTCTGTCATTATTTAGCAACTTCAGCCTTCAATGATTTTCTAGAAAATCACAAAATTTATGAGGAACAGACAAAAAATATGGGGCAAAAATCTGGACATTCTGCAAAATTTGGACAGTTGAGAGGTATGCTACTTACCTACCTCACACACATAAACACACACACACACACACACACACACACACACACACACACACACACACACACACACACACACACACAAAACCTCTCAACCTCTTAGAACAACAAACTCATAAATTAAACTGAGGCAAAGGCCCAAAAATAAGGACATTTTTTTAAATATTGCTCTTATAAACTTAGAAAAGATAATAGAATAGTAGTAGGTCTTGTATTTCTGAAAGGTATGAAATCTGAAACTCAAATGTCTGCCATTATTTTCTAACTTCAGTCTTTAACAATTTGCCACTAATTTGCCAGAAAACTGCAATTTTATGAAAAACGGACCAAAAATGTGATGCAAAAATATAAACTTGCCAGACAATACAGCTGGGAAACTGTCAAAGAAGGGACACCATTTTAATATGAGCACAGTTAACTTAGAGCAGCTAACAAAATTAGAGAATCTACATGGATTTCTGAAATAAAAGTAATGTATAACTCTGATCATTACAGTTATTTATAAAAGTAAAGTAAACCCTCCACGTTTTCTTCCAAAATTGCTATTTTGCGGAGAGATTATTAGGGGGAGAGCAACATTTTGAGCCAAAATTGGGGACAGTTGAGAGGTTTGGATATTCCTAATTCTATAAAGCGATTTATTTGCACATACCTCTCAACCTCTTAATGCAGGAAATCTGGACAAGGCCAAATATATTGGGAGAACATACAAACAGTACTAAAAATTGACCTTGTATAAACTTAAGACAGTTAACAGAATATCAGGTCTTGCTTTAGCATGCATTTTTCTGAAGATTATGACGTCTGAAACTTAACGTCGGTCATTTAGTGACTTCATTCCTAAATGATTTGCCAGAAAAGTTTTATTTTGCATTTTGCAGCATGAACACCAATAAATATCTGTTAAACAAAGCAATGCAGTCTCACAATGAAACTAGACTTAGCATTAAAACTTCTCTGCCCTTGAAACTCACATTCATTGAGACAGCATTGAAACCCACAGTCAAAGAAAATACATTTTGCCATTGGCAGATAAAGATTAACTTTGGGCTGTTTTCAAATCATAGGCCATTTGCACATGAAACATACACATGCTCTCTGATACACCTTCCATCATAAAAGTCTACTCAAACATCTACAGTCCACCATTATCAGTAAATATGCACAATCTCTGAACTAGTAAAAGCCATCTACATAATTCCACACTAGAGAAATCTGTAACTAATGAAGAGGCTGCTGCTAGCAAACAACTTTATATTTCATGGTTTCATCTACAAATAATGTGCCTGTTGCCCTCGAGGAATAAATTGCCTATGTTGCATTAAAAACAATGATAAGCTAGTAATATTGCAATACGGAATGGATGGCAAACTGATGACAGGTTCATAGTTGCTACTAGATATCTTCGCCAAAACAGGCTACAGCATCCACCCCCCTTTACAACACAGTACAGTATCAGCAATGCATCTACCTACTGTGGGAGAAGAACCCACAGCCTTCTGCATCAAAAGCAAGTGCACTACCTGTTGTGCTATTAACAGTACAAGCAAAAGCATAAGCAGCACTAAACCTAAGTTCCCCTGCAGCTCTCAGCTCCTTGTAAAATGTCGACACTCATCTGTATCTCTGAACTTTGCAGCACAAGAAATCTGGAAAAAGCAAACATTTATAAGGGGAGGGGGGACAAAAGCCCAAAAAACAGGGACACATTTTAAACATTGCTTGTATAATTTTGGAAAGTTGCTAGAATAAAATGCTGCATTATCACCATGCATGTCTTGAACCCAGAACCATATGCACTATAGTCAGTGCAACATACCACTATGCTAAATCAGCAGTTTGAAAAATAGGAAGACAAACTTAATAGCTATCATTTAGATAGCTCTCAACCTCATAGCACGCACAACCTGGACAAACAAAGCCAATAATGAGGGAATACAAGTTCAGTTCTCACTTCACACCTTAGCACAAACAGCCTGGACAAACAACAAAACAATAATGGGAGAAATACAACTTCAGTTCTCACTTCTCACCATAGCTCACAACCATTATAAAAGCAAATCTGAACAAAGTTCAGAAATGGTGGTGGTTAGGGACTTTAGGCTCTTCTTACCCTGAAGCAAAGGTACAGGGTTTGAGCCTGAACACCTATAACCAGCAGGTGTATTATGTGGGGGCATTCACACACACACACACACACACACACACACACACACACACACACACACACACACACACACACACAGTTCAAAGCCACTTGAATTGCGATTGTTCAAAGCAACCAACACATACACTTACTTCAAATTCAATTGACTGCCTTCCAACTCAGATAATCCATTTGCTTTGTTTCCTGCTCTTGCCTTCCAACTCCATTTGCTTGCTTTGGTCTTGCCTTCCAACTCAATTTGCTTGCTTTGGTTCCCGCTCACAGCCAGCCAGCCGGACATGATGTGAGCTCACTTCCGACTGGCTGGTATCCTCCTTAAAGAGCCAGCACCTCCTTAAAAAGGAAGGAAGAAATATGCGACGTTATTTATTTTTTTCAAAATGCTACCCCCCCTTCTAAAATAGTTGTACTGAAATCAGTACAGTGCGTATGCCTCCCGACGTCCCTGAGCACTGCTACCCATAATTAAGGGTATTCACCTGACTTGATGCTTCACTTGGACTAAGTGGTAGCATGGTCAGACTACATTTGAATCATTTATTTCTGGATCTTCTCTCTGCCATCTTCCTGAACCTCAGCTTAGAAACAGGATATATTTGAGGATTGAACAAGGAGTGACAGGTCTCTTGTACTTGATCAGCTCTCTTTCTAGTTTGCAGTGCAAAAGGCTAAAGTCCCTTATAGTGGCTTATAATGAAGCTGTTTTACATAAACTCTCCATCAAACTGCCCTTCTCTCAAAATGAGCGAGTCTTAGTAACTAAAAGTACAGTTGTGTAAGTAAACTTACCATAAGAGTAGATGCTCGTATAAGTACTGCTGCAGTAGCTTTAGCAATATGGCTTATATCCTGCCAAGGATATAACATATGGCCACCTTACAAAGCATCAGGGCACCTTCCATGCACCCAGTCAGTTACATGGAGCTGAAACAGACTAAAAAGACTTGTTTAGGTGCTAAACCCTTCAGAAATTACATGCCAAATGAGAGAGGGAGGCTAAGCCTTAAGAGGACATTGCTAAGGGAAAGAAAAAGATACATATCCACATCCTGACATTCAAAAAGACACAAAAGCAAGGGAATAAGGAGGGAGGGAGCAGAAACCGCAGCAGTGAACATTTGAACATCTGTTACAGTAAGCTTATTTACACAACTGTGCTTTGTTCAACATATTGATCACGGAGTCTACATGGATGGAATACTATAAAATTAATGGAAGGAAAAGTGTCCAGGAGACCTCACCCCCCCCAACCAAGAGAATGGTCCTAGCAAAGCCTATTCTAGACCTGGAAAAGGAATCTAGTTTATAATGCTTTGTTAAACTGTGTAAGGAGGACCAAGTTGGTACATGTTGCTGCATCTAGAACACTTAGAGTACAAACCTTCCTAAAAAGCCATAGATGAGTTAATTGGGCCTGGTAGAGTGAACCTTGACTCTGCCTGGAATAGTTTTGTTGTGGTGGGGAACAAACAAAGGCAATATAGCCTGAGATAACCGAGTGGAAATAGTCTATTTGGTACAGGTTTGTCCCATGTTACCTTCACAAGAAATGAACCACGGATCAGAAGTTCTGAAAGATTTTATTCTGCCAATATAGCACCACAGTGTTCAGTGGGCATGCAAGGTTCATAGGTTCATAGGTTCATAGGTTCATACTAGGCTATCTGCCCAAGGGCATTTACAAGCCTAGCCCATCGTTTTGTGGCTTACGCCACCCCTTTAGTATGGGGAACTATACCCATTATTTTGCTGTGCCTCTGTCGAGCAGTGACACTGAGGTAATCCCTGGGGTATATCTGCGATCTCCCATCCATTGGTCAAGATTTCTCTTGAACAAGGCCAGCGAGGTGCTCTGCCTCACATGTACCGGGATTTTGTTCCACAGCATAGGGAGTCTTTGGGTGATGAATCTATCCCTCCAGCACGTCCTATTAATAGCCGTGTCGAGGTTTAAGTCAACCGCCCTTGTGGCTCTGATGGATCTAGATTTTTTGAGGTGAAGCATATTCATCAAATCTGGGTTTGACATGGCCTTGTATGTTAGGCAAAGGTCACCTCTGAGCAAGCGGTGACTGAATAGAGCTGGAGTTCTTTCAGTCGGGCAGCATAGGACATATTTTTGAGACCCTTTATCCTTTTGGTGAGGAACTTTTGTGGCCTCTCCAGCTGCTGCAAGTGTCGGGTCAGATACATTCCGAATGGGGCATTGTACTCAATCATTGGTCTGATGAGTGATGAGTAAAGGAGACTATGACCTCCCTTGATCTAGATGAGAATCCCTTCATGATAAGGTGGGCAATGTAGAAGGTCTTCCTAACTACTTTAGCTACATGGGTGTCGAATGACAGACTACTATCAACCTGGGTCCCCAGGTCCCTGATAACTTCTTCTGTGCTCAGTGGATTGCCACCTATTTGGTAGCTAGGGTAACCTTGTTTTTCCGGAAGGGTATGACTATGCATTTTTGGCATTTAACTTTGGGCGTGGCTCTGGCACCAGTTATCCATTTCTGTGAGACCCTTCTGAAGGATATCTGTGTCAGATGTGTTTCTACTATGGCGCCCAGTTTGCAGTCATCTGCAAACTTTGTCAGCCATAACCCTCCTGTGTTTGCTTTACTTGAAAAGTAGATGCCAAACAAGAGTGGGCCCAGGACTGAGCCCTGTGGGACACCACTTGTGACAGAGCTTTGAGTCTGACATGGCGCCAGCAACTCTGACCCTGTGGGTTCTGTCACTCAGCCAGTTTGCAACCCATCTTGTGATGTATGGGTTAACATTTAAGCTGATGAGTTTTTCAATGATACCGAGTGGGGTATTGTATCGAAGGCCTTAGCCAGATCGAGGTAGAGTTGTATGGACTGCCTTTCCTCATCAATGGCTTTGGTGACTGTTTCAAAAAGTCAACCAAGTTTAAAAGGCATGATCTGCCTTTGACAAAGCCAAACTGGGTTGGATCCAAAGTCTGCAAATTCCTATGTCTTTATTTATGAGGTCCATTATGATCCTCTCCATGGCTTTGCAGATAAGGCTTGTCAAGCTAATGGGCGGTAATTTCCAGGGTCGGTGGAGGCACCGCCTTTGTGAAGTGGGACCACAGTTGCAGTGCGCCACCCCTGGGTGCAATGTATCCAGAGGTAAGACTTTGATTAAACAGCTGTCCTAGCTGTGGGTTTAATTCCTCATTGAGTTCGTGGAGCACACAGCCGGGGACACCATCAGGTCCCATGGATGCTGTGTTTTTTGCTTTGGAGAGAGCAGTTCTCACTTGGGCGCTGAGATGTTTGGGGGCTGAAATGGCTTGGTATAGAAATCGTTGCTTTTGGGGGGGGAGAAGTTTGCACTGAACCTGTCAGCCAGTATGTTGGCAATGTCTGTAGGATCAGTAATCTTCACATCATTTGAACTAGTTCTGAGCATATCTGGGAGTTTCCTCTAGGTTTCTAACATAGCTAAAGAAGGCCTTATGATTGTCTTTTGAGTCTTTTAGCTATTTTTCTCTGAAATTTGCTTTGGATGATTTTATGAGAGCTCTTACTTTTTACTTATAGTGATCAAGGTGTCTTACCTTTAAGGATTTTGCTCTATCTTGTAGTAGCTTCCTCCTTTTTGTTGTAGAGTTTATTTATGGCTGGGGTCCACCAGACTGGACGCTTGCCTTTGGTACAAAGAGTCTTTGTTTTGCTTGGGATTGCCTTATCATGCAGTCCTGCAGGTGCTGGTAGAAGGCATTTGTAAGTGATTCAGCGGCTTGAGTACTGTTTTCCGCCGACTCGGGGCCTTAAAGGAGACCACACTAGTCTTTAGAAGTGTGAAGTCGGCTTTGAGAAGTTCTTTACTGTGGTCTTTTTATTTCAGGTGGGTGGGATGAAGACCTCCAGCGAGATTAGTTTGTGATCTGATCTCACCAGTGAGGGGTATACTTCCGTGTTGAACATTGTGCTCCCATGTTCGTGATGATGAGATCAAGTATGTTATCTCCTCTTGTGGGGATGGTGACTAGTTGCAGCACAAGAAATCTGGAAAAAGCAAACATTTATAAGGAGGGGGACAAAAGCCCAAAACAGGGACACATTTTAAACATTGCTTGTATAATTTTGGAAAGTTGCTAGAATAAAATGCTGCATTATCACCATGCATGTCTTGAACCCAGAACCATATGCACTATAGTCAGTGCAACATACCACTATGCTAAATCAGCAGTTTGAAAAATAGGAAGACAAACTTAATAGCTATCATTTAGATAGCTCTCAACCTCATAGCACGCACAACCTGGACAAACAAAGCCAATAATGAGGGAATACAAGTTCAGTTCTCACTTCACACCTTAGCACAAACAGCCTGGACAAACAACAAAAACAATAATGGGAGAAATACAACTTCAGTTCTCACTTCTCACCATAGCTCACAACCATTATAAAAGCAAATCTGAACAAAGTTCAGAAATGGTAGTTGTTGGGGACTTTAGGCTATTCTTACCCTGAAGCAAAGGTACAGGGTTTGAGCCTGAACACCTATAACCAGCAGGTGTATTATGTGGGACACACAAACACACACACACACACACACACACACACACACACACACACACACAGTTCAAAGCCACTTGAATTGCGATTGTTCAAAGCAACCAACACATACACTTACTTCAAATTCAATTGACTGCCTTCCAACTCAGATAATCCATTTGCTTTGTTTCCTGCTCTTGCCTTCCAACTCCATTTGCTTGCTTTGGTCTTGCCTTCCAACTCAATTTGCTTGCTTTGGTTCCCGCTCACAGCCAGCCAGCCGGACATGATGTGAGCTCACTTCCGACTGGCTGGTATCCTCCTTAAAGAGCCAGCACCTCCTTAAAAAGGAAGGAAGAAATATGTACGTACGTTTATTTATTTTTTTTCAAAAATGCTACCCCCCCTTCTAAAATAGTTGTACTGAAATCAGTACAGTGTGTATGCCTCCCGACGTCCCTGAGCACTGCTACCCATAATTAAGGGTATTCACCTGACTTGATGCTTCACTTGGACTAAGTGGTAGCATGGTCAGACTACATTTGAATCATTTATTTCTGGATCTTCCCTCTGCCATCTTCCTGATCCTCAGCTTAGAAACAGGATATATTTGAGGATTGAACAAGGAGTGACAGGTCTCTTGTACTTGATCAGCTCTCTTTCTAGTTTGCAGTGCAAAAGGCTAAAGTCCCTTATAGTGGCTTATAATGAAGCTGTTTTACATAAACTCTCCATCAAACTGCCCTTCTCTCAAAATGAGCGAGTCTTAGTAACTAAAAGTACAGTTGTGTAAGTAAACTTACCATAAGAGTAGACGCTCGTATAAGTACTGCTGCAGTAGCTTTAGCAATATGGCTTATATCCTGCCAAGGATATAACATATGGCCACCTTACAAAGCATCAGGGCACCTTCCATGCACCCAGTCAGTTACATGGAGCTGAAACAGACTAAAAAGACTTGTTTAGGTGCAAAACCCTTCAGAAATTACATGCCAAATGAGAGAGGGAGGCTAAGCCTTTAGAGGACATTGCTAAGGGAAAGAAAAAGATACATATCCACATCCTGACATTCAAAAAAGACACAAAAGCAAGGGAAAAAGGAGGGAGGGAGCAGAAACCGCAGCAGTGAACATTTGAACATCTGTTACAGTAAGCTTATTTACACAACTGTGCTTTGTTCAACATATTGATCACGGAGTCTACATGGATGGAATACTATAAAATTAATGGAAGGAAAAGTGTCCAGGAGACCTCACCCCCCCCCCCCCAACCAAGAGAATGGTCCTAGCAAAGCCTATTCTAGACCTGGAAAAGGAATCTAGTTTATAATGCTTTGTTAAACTGTGTAAGGAGGACCAAGTTGGTACATGTTGCTGCATCTAGAACACTTAGAGTACAAACCTTCCCAAAAAGCCATAGATGAGTTAATTGGGCCTGGTAGAGTGAACCTTGACTCTGCCTGGAATAGTTTTGTTGTGGTGGGGAACAAACAAAGGCAATATAGCCTGAGATAACCGAGTGGAAATAGTCTATTTGGTACAGGTTTGTCCCATGTTACCTTCACAAGAAATGAACCACGGATCAGAAGTTCTGAAAGATTTTATTCTGCCAATATAGCACCACAGTGTTCAGTGGGCATGCAAGGTGTGAAGAATATTTTCTCCCTCATTTTTGGATTCTGTAAAGAAAATGGGGAGATTGATAGTTTGGTTTAAAGTAAACTCAAAAACCACTTTAAACATAAAAGAAGGATTAGCTCTCAAAGAAACCCCATATCTGTGGAAGATGAGATAAGGTTACTTCTTGTAGATGTCAAAGCAATGAACAAAACTGTTCCATGTCAAGAAACTCCAGAAAAACCGGTTCAAATGCAGTTAGTGTTGGCTACTCTAACACCAGGTTAAGATCCCAAGGAGGAGCCACAGGTTTTCTGGGATGCAAGTCTGCATCAAAAGGGGGATCTATGGGCACAGGCAGACATGATGAAATGGCTAAGAGACGAGCACTGTTAGAGAAGTAAAGACGGGCCACAGGATAGTAACTCACACAAATAAAGTAAAACCTGAAATACCAGCCCTGAATGGGTAGACACCAACTAGAAAACCTTTTATGTTTATTAATACATGCTTTTCTAGTAGCAGGCTTTCTTATCTCCGTTAATATCCATTGCACACCCTCAGAAAACAGGTTCTGCCTACAAGGTATTAAGACCCTATCATCTAGTCAGTTGCAGTTATTTGAAATCAGGATGTATCAAACACCCTTTGTTTTATGTGAGTATATTCAGTCTGTAAGGAAGCTTGTGAAATTTGCCTTGGGAAGAAGGGAGAAATAGTGTTGCTTGGGCCAGAAGAAGTTATAATAATGATCTCTGGGGATATTAGCAGAAAGGGTAGAAAAGCATACAGGGACATTGTCTATGGAAAAGTAAAGGCATCCGTCTTCAGAGCCTTTTTACATGGGGTCCTGGAACATAATTTTGCCAGGTGTTTGTTTAGAGAGGAGGCAAAAAAGTCTACCTTAAGTATTTCCCACAGACATCACAACATGCACAGTCAATGGGGTTAAGTGCCTCTCTGATAAAACTAGTTAAATATCTGTAGGAAATCCAGAGGCACCACCATCCAAAGTGGAGGAGACCTTTGTAAAAAAAAATAAATTTTATTGAAATAAACATGTAGAAAGCACTTTCACGTTACAATGAATGCTTCTTCAGACTTAATGAATTAATTAACAGGAATAAGATAAAGATCCCCCTGCTTGTTTATGTACCACATCACTGATATTGCTGTAAATAGTTGAAGAGGTCCTGGAGGCTACAGATGATTCAAAGAGGTGTGGGCCTTTATAAGAACTAATGTCTGGTTTTATATCTGTGTCTGTATTTTTTGTCTCAAAGACCCTGCACTTTTATTCTCATTGACACTGCTCCTCTAGCAAAGTCCAAGGTGTCTGTAGTAGCAGGAAGAGAGAATGGGAGACCAGCATTCTGCAAAATCTGATGTCTCCACCAATGTCAGTGAACAGAAAGTTCACTCCAGGGATCATCCTAGTTACCCTACTGGATAGGGGCACTGTGAACTAACATTGGGTGGAAGGTGCCTTGGAAAATTTTTTGGGCTAGGCTTGTAAAGGCTCCACGGCCATTAGCCTAGTACACACCTATGGACCTATGAACTGATTTCTCTTTTTACAAACCCCAGAACTTGAATTTGAAAAGATAATGGGTGCTGATGTCGGGAATAAGCATATTTAAGACACTACTGTATCTTTCTCATGTGGAGTCTTGAAAGAGGCATCATGAGTATCACAGATGCCAGAAGACCCAGAATCCTGAGATATTCAATGTCTGAGACTGAAGTCTGAGTGGAAAATCCCTAGAGTAAATCTAAATATAGATCTATTTTTTTTCCTGAGGAAAAAAAAAAGACCTTGGTACTGAAGTGTCTAGCAGACACCCCTAACACACAGTCCTGTGTTAAGGATTCAGAAAAGACTTCTGAATGGTCTCTTGGAACCCCACCCTGTGAACAGAGATTCTGGACACTTTGAAAAAGACTTGATATTTTACATATATGGTTAGTAAAAGAACACAAATGAGGAAAGAAAGATCCAGAACTGGTCTCCAGGAATTTTCTTTCTTTGGCACAAGAAACATTCTTGAAAAAAAACTTTCCACTTTTCCCAGCTGGGAAAAAGGAACAGCTTCTATTATGCCCCAAGAAATCATGCAGTTTAAAACAGGAGGAAACAGAGGAGTCTGGCTGATGGAAGAGAAGACATCTCCTGGGAAGGAGGAAGTTCTTCCCATTTCCATCTGTAGCCCAGATGGCTCACTTTCAGGACCAATTTGACTGAAACAATCTTGTTGCCAGAGAAAGAAATAGAGATTCAGACTTTCCTGGAATAATTAAGGGACTTCTAGGGGAAGGGGGCACAAGGCCCTTGATATAGGTAATTTTGACTTACTTGACTATCCTTTGTTTTAAGTGGTTTCAGCTTTCTTTTTGAGGCCTCTCTGACATTGCTTTTTAAACATCTGCTTACCGGCATTCTGCTGAGACTCGTTATTCATTTTTTTTTTACTACAGTTGGACGAGGGTGCAGAGAACTTGGAGAAAGAGGGCTACAAGCTGAGAGATTCAGCTTGCGTCTCATCACATTTTTTGCCAAGTTCTGAAGCAGAGGGTCCCAACACTAAATTCCTATCCAAGGGAGAATTCACAATTTCAATTTTGACATCTGGGAGATTCTGAGAATGCAGCCAAGCAAACCTCCTTAAAACAATTCCAGTGGCAGCAACCCTAGTAGTAGCAGCTACAGAGTCAAACATTTCAAGAAATGAGTAGTAACTTGAGAAATAGAAGAAACTAGATTAGAGAGAGCAGATTTTTCCTCAAAAAAGGAAACTGAAGTTAAAACATTCTTCAAACTTTGCAGTTTGTCAAGATAAACTTCGACATATGAGCCTGACAGTATAAAATTCGAAAAATTGATGTTGCAGAAGCATATACTTTCCCCAAACTTACCAAAATTCATCCTATGTTTATCAGAAAGGAATACATTGGAATTTACAAAATGCTTAGGGGCAGCTTGATATACTAAAGCTACATCTGTGGGTCAGGTTTGGATTTGATGTGTAAAAACATGAAACAGTGAGGATATTTATACAATCTATCTGTTTTCCTATGGGCAAGCAGGCCGAGTCTCAGGGAAACCACAGGGTGTGATCTAATCATCCTCCAAAGCAGAAAGCAGTAGAGGAACAGGTAAAGGTTCTGGAAATCCCAGTTGTAATCAATCATAATATTTTTAGTGACTGAGAAACCCCAGTGTCTTCCCACTGAAAACATTGGTTTATACTGGAAATATTCTCTGAAAAAGAGAACCTCTCGCAGGGAGAGTAAGACACCATACTCTCTGTAGAAACTGAATCAGAAACTTGATGAGAAAAAAAGTGTTTCTCTTTTTCTTTTACCAGAAATCACATAATAAGAAGGGTCAAGAGCCTACACAAGACCCTGGGCCAAAGCCAGAAAATAACTCCTGTCCAAAGAAACTGGTCAAGGAGGAGAAATATGGTTGGCCTTCTGTTTCTTTTTGACAGGGATTTCTAGTAAAATAGACTTAGAATTTCCACCAACAGCTTCCCCAGGGCTGGGTTCTACAGTTTGTCTTCTGGGCACTACACATTCTGACTAAGCAAGTGCACATTCCCTGCTCCTTCTCCCATCTCTTACAAAAGCGACTCTCCTTTGCCCAGTGAAAGAACCCTAACAGCTGTTCAGGACATTGCCAACCCTTGGCTCATGGTGGCTGTATGGACTACAGCAGAGGGATACAAAGAAAATAATTGGTCTGAGGAGACACCCTTGGCCACAGCACAGTCACCCACCCACAGGCGAGGTACATTACCAGCTACTTAATCTTTCTAAGTGGAAGAAGATCAGATTGAGGCACCAGAAGTTTGTTACATAGTCAGAAAATTATGCTTCTTTCTCAAGAAGCTTAGCAGCAATAGTCAATAAAACTGGAAAGTGGTAAAAAAGTGACTTTTCCCCCAGTAAGCACTTTCCATAGCCCAAAAAATAAGGAACACAGTACATCGACAGAAAAGAAACTATTACTTTACAGTTTAAAAGTTGTTTAAAATTAAAGAGTGCTCCCATTTAAAAGCACATATAAGTAGCGAGACAGTCAACAAAAATACTTTTTTCCTAATTAAAAAAAAACTCTCAAACATAAAGTAACTTTAAACAAGTAAAAGGTCAATTTGAATATTTTTTTTCCTGAAAGGAACTTATCTACTCAGTAATGGAACAGCATTAGCAGACAGTCTATCATTGAAAGCCCACAGAGGAGCACTCTGACAGGAAAGTTCTTGGCACTCAAACCTGATTTTTAGTCAGCTTATCTTGAGCTAGCTAAGCATTTGGTTGGTAGAAGGTACCTCAAAGCTTTGGAAGCTGGCTGTCTTATATCCATTGCAGGATATAACCCATATATTTGAGGCCACTGCAGCAGTGATCAATATGAAGATCATCAATGATTTCCATGCTCAAAGGACAAAATGAAGCAGGCTAAACAACAAATGTGGCTGAAATCACCCATTATAGGACAGCCTTAAACCTGATGAATATTATGCTGTTTATCATGCAAAAATCAATCAAAAGTAGGCACAAATTATTCTCCTAGAAGAATTTGGCCACTTCTAATGAACCAGCTGAGCTTTTCTAGATTATTGACAAAGACCAGCCTATCATTCAGTCTGTAAAGCATTTTAACTTCCAAATGGAAGATGATCAGTTTTTGTATCGAAGATTAATCATTTGACAAGAAAAGTCCATGGAGTACTCAGAAGGCTTGTCAGGGAACCAGTGTGTTTGCCTACACATTTTACTTCATATAAGTTCATTCACATACTGTATCCGGATAGCCTGTGAGATTCAGTCCTGTCTTGATACCCACAGAAACACATACTTTCCAAATAGTACAACCTTACTAAGAGCAAGAGTTCTTCCAGACACCCCCAAAATGATCCTAATCACTGCTATCCTTGTGAAACTATCAATAGCATATACTGGTCTGGAGAATTACTGCCCCAACTCTAAACTACTCTTCTTTGACATAGTAATAGGGAAGGTGGTTTCACTTAACTTGAAGCTTTAACTTCACATATTCTCTTAGCTCATGCCATTTCTGCTCCAAATAACAAGACAGTAAGTGGACCAATATCCTTAGGAAATGTCCTTCTGGTATTAAGTTTTTATCTCCTTGACCTCTTAGCGGCAATTTTTAATCTTTCCCTCTCTGCATGTGCGACCATCAGCTCTACCACAATCACCCAGTCAACTGGAGCTATCTTTCTTTGATGGGGTAATCACCGATCATAGCAGACTACAATCCAGGCAACAAACAACTTTTCTTCTGTGTCATGGTTCTACTTCCTCCACTTTGTGGCTTAATGCATGCTTGCAGAAGTGAGGGTATACAATGTCTTCCCCTGAGGGTGTGCACATACCCACAGATGCCATAAGGAGGCTACTATGTAAGTGGCATGGAAGTGACCAAGCATATGTCTGCCTACACTATGCCTTCCATCCAAAATGCATCTAAAGTGAGTAAGACTGCCATCCTTCTCTCAGAGTTTGAGAGCTGAGCTGGCATCCGCCTCTACATGCTGAATGACCCACTAATCAAATTCTGGTCATATGGGTCATAGCAAAGCCAGTTTTTTCTCAGTAGCACTTCATTTCAAAACAATAGGACCTAATGGAGGAATCTGCATACCCACTAAACTAAAATGTACTGCTCAACTAATACGGTATAGAACACATAAGAGTAATGTACCGTTATACTCTAAATAACTAACTAAAATGAATAAACAGATCATGAGCCTTTCTAGATTTTCAATTACTTCTGATTTTTTTAATGTATGCTTTTTCTCTCCGATTTCTGCAGATCATCATCCTTCCTGTTCTGAGTTATGTTCTGCCCTTCCTATCTGGGGCACACTGGCCACTGACTCAGGTGTCAAAACTGCAGGGAGAGGTCATTCAAGCAGGTATGAAGGCTGCTCTTTGTGGTCTACAGACGTCTGCTTTTCATGCAGCTTACTGTCCAGAGAATGCCTCAACAACTGCACACCACCAACAGTCCCAACTGGCAGCTCAGAGGGCCTACAGGAGAGGTTTAATATCACCATCAAGCTCCCCTGCAGCCTTAAAGGCTACCTAGAAGCTTGCTAGTCTTCTGCAACTGACACTGCCCCAATCTGTAAATGGGCCTACAAGACAGCCTTCAATAATGAAGACAGCCAGGCATGTCAAGCTTTAGCCCCAGTCCCTTCCCTGGTGGCTGATGTTAGCATTTGCATTACAGTGACTGTCACGTATGCTCAGATTGTATGTACATGCACATGCAGGAAGAGTTACCATCACAGTTTAGGAGCTCTAAGCCCACATCCTTGGTTTCTCAGCCAAATCTGTATCACTAGTC
This sequence comes from Protopterus annectens, assembly GCF_019279795.1. NCBI lineage: Eukaryota > Metazoa > Chordata > Ceratodontiformes > Protopteridae > Protopterus > Protopterus annectens. The sequence continues at coordinate 652,445,912 of NC_056746.1, forward strand.
TGCTTCCATTTGTTGATGGCTGGCAGTCAAAAGGATCACCACTCCCTTGCCCCATGATGGGGAAAAACTGGCATCAGCTAGTCATTCCCTTCTTCTTCTGCTCAGTTCTTCCAGCACCGAAGTTGCTACTCAATATTGAATAATTTGGATTATAGTCAAAACTTTATTCCTCTATACCACAGAGCCAGGGCCAAACTTCTTTTTTTTTTTTTTTGCTGCTGGTCACTTACTGTACTACTCACTTCACCATGACACCATGAAATCAAAAAGTTAAGTAAAAAAATACTGCAAAATGTGCAAAGCAAAAATTGACTCATAACACAGAAAAGTATAAAGAGCATTTTAAATGATAAACTATAGTGCACAAGTCATTTTAACTACAACTTCAAGTACAGCACTGGAAGTATATTTTAATACAAATATTGTAATTGTCAAACCTCTGCTGCCTTTAGTACAACCAGCTGTGCAGCATTGTTATTCAGATAAGCATGCACCACAATGGTGCTTTTCAGGACCTGAATGGAATGCTATTATTTATCAGCCTATTCTGCAGACATCAAGGCATTCGCTATAGTAATATCCTGCCATGACCCAAGTGAGCCCTCCTCCTTCAGATGAGGAAGCCTGGATGCGTATCAGAATGCAATCCACGAAGGAGAGAGACCCAGAGACAGGAAAAGCTTCTACTGTGGTGTATTATTGCTTTCTGCTGTGTGCCTTACTTTCTGTTGAGGTTCTTACTGATGCTGTCCACTAGCTTCAGACAAATGCACTACATTTCATAAACCCAGCCTTTCCTTCCAGTTAATATCTTGGCCAGGCTCAGCAGTCATCACCAAAGCCCATATGATCAAGCATAACTCCCTCAGGATCCTTTCACATCCCTCCTACTAAGACAATTAAGTAGCATCACCAGGTACTCCTTTTACTCCTGACAGGTCATCTAGCACATGAGCAACTACTAAATATCAGACACTGTGCCCCTGCTCCAGTGATGACTACATGTCATTACCTTGTTGGCATTACAAGCACTGCACCTGACATTTTCAGCTGTGAGTATAAGTCTCAGGATAAGTAACCTGGAAAGGGCAGACAAGGAGGTACACTCCTTCAACATGATGCAACATAGTCCTAACAATGTTCAAAAAGCAATACTGTGTTCTACTGAAAGAATCAAGATCACTGCACTGCTGTCCTAAAATGCCAAATACAAAGATGCAGTACAGTATACAGGTTATTGCAGTCTGTCCCATGCCTACAAAAACACAAGAGTGCAGACTCTTTACTGGCAGCTAGTGCAGAGAACTAATGTTCTGATATGTTAATGAGTTGCTTCCTGTACCCAGGGAACAGGGTTTGATTCTTTCCACCTTCATTTGCCAGTTGTGTGACTATGCAAATCACCTAACTAGGTAGTGCTCCTGGGTCACCCCTGTAAAGGGACAACTGTGTCCAGTGGGCTTACCCTGTCAATAAACAAATACCAGCAACAAATGAATATGCTCTGGAAAAAAAAAAAAAAAAAAAAAAAAAAAAAGCTGCACTGCTGCATTTCTATAATGAAACAAAAGAGGGCAGCATACTCCTGTGTAAAGAAGAGTGAAGAAGTTCTACAAAACAGAACTGCCCTGCAATAATGAACTATTTATTTATTTATTTCCAGTTTGATTACCGGGGAAGTCCACTGGGCCAGAACGTACCCATTTTCAGTGGAGGCCCGGGGAGAAAAGCTCCAAAAGCAAAGCAAATTCAATCTTAGTTACATGGTGTAAAAGGTAGTAATAAAATATATACATTAGAAATTACATAGTGTTGCCTTGGGTGCACACCTCAGTAAATCCTGTTCTGCTGCTCTGTAACTACTAAATGCAATGGAGCACTACCATACTGGTAAAATGTGCAATTCACTGGTGCCTTACAAGAAAGAGCTGCAGGCCAAATGTTCACCTCAAGGATCAGTATGTCACAATATTACCTCAAGTAAATGTCTTGTCACAACTCAAAATATGCAACAGCACAAGGAATGATCTGATGCACACATGTAGATCTAACATAATTATGTAATATCTAATATAAATATTTCAAGTGAATTTTAAATTTATAAGAAATAATATACACATTTAAAATTCATTTACATAAAGTAGCATATAACATATAAAGAATTCAACATGTATCCCTTTATATTAGTCTTATTCCTTGATTTTATCAATGCAAATGCCTTGGACCAACTGGTCAACACCCCCACAAAAGGTGATATCTTGAATTTTGTATTAACCAACATGAGTAACCACTGCAGCATCCCTACAGAGTTGTCATCCTTGGTAAGATCCCTCCACAAAGTGGTTACTTTTGAAGTCACCATCTCCCCTGACCCCCCACCCCCACCCCCAGGTTAGGGTCAAACAAAAAAAAAACTTCTCCAAAGCTGATTACAACCTCCTGAGGGAATATCTAAACAGCTTCACAGCCCTCTCCCCCTCCGTAGGAACGGTCACAAATGTCCAAACCTACACCAAAGTACTATACGAGCATTTATATTGCTGCAAGGAATCAGGAATACCAGACAGGAAAAAAATCTTCCTCCTGAAGGAAGATCTGTCTGGTGGACATCTGCAATAAACTCTATAATAAAGGGAAAAAATGCTGTCCAGGACCAAGGAGGAGCAGCTGCCTAATTGGAAGCAATCTCTCCTTAGCCTGAACAAGCAAATAAGAGCACTAGTGAAATGCTCCAAAGCAAAGTTTGAGTCCAAACTGCCACATCTATTAAAGACAATCATAAGGCTTTCTTCACATATGTCCACAGTCTCAAAGGAAGCACTCAGACCTGCTCAGAACTGGTGGTCAAGGACACCACATACCAAATGCCATAGATGCAGCCAACTTGCTGGCAGACAGGTTCAGCAAAAACTTCACTCCTGTGCCCCCCCCCCCTCATCAGTAAATCAGGACATCCCCAGTACCTGCCCCCCTCCCCTTCTCTCTAGGGAGCAAGTCATCACTGCCCTCTCAAAGGCAAAATATACAGCCTCCTTGGGAGGCTGCATCCTACATGAACTAAGGCAGGAACTTGCAGTACCATTAGGCACCCTACTCAACCAAAACCTGAGTACCAACTTCATCCCAGCTGAATGGAAAACAGCCACTATCATCCCTTTGCACAAAGGTGAAGCGTCCACCAATCCAGGAAATTATAGACCCATCAGCCTAACTAGCCTGATCTATAAGATCATGGAATGGATTATCACGGACATCATTAACAAGGACATTGGCAACTTCCAAGCACTCAATCCCACATGGTTTGGTTTTATCAAAGGGAGGTCTTGCCTGTTAACTTTGGTTGACGTCTTTGAGACAATCACCAAAGCCATGGACGAGGGGATGATTGTGCACACTGCCTACCTTGACCTGGCCAAAGCCTTCGATACTATTCCCCACTCAGTTATAATAGATAAACTCTCTCAACTAGGCATCAATCCATATGGTACCAGATGGGTAGCAAACTGGCTCACTGATGGAACCCACCTAGTCAAAACAGGGGAAGCATCCTCAAGCAGTAGACCCACAGGGATTGGTGTTGGGGCCTTTGTTGCTTGGAATAAACTTTTCTGAGGTGCAGGCCAAGACAAGTGGGCTATGGCTGACCAGGTTTGCAGATGACTGCAAGCTGTGTGCTGTCATCAATTCCCCTAGTGATGTGGACATCCTCCAAAAGGGTCTCACCTAAAGAAATGACTGGTACCAGAAACATGGCCTCAGACAGAATGCCCAAAAATGCACCATCATCATCCCCTTCGGGGACAGTGACATCCACACAAATTATCACATTAATAACAAGGTCCTAAGCAAGTAATCAGTCATCAGGGACTTAGGCACCCAGGTTTACAGCAAACTGACTTTGACCACATATTGCCTCCATTGTATGGAAAGCCTTTTACATGGCCCACCTCATTAGGAAGGGCAACTCATCCAGGGACAAGAAGGTCATGACATCCCTATATTCTTCCCTTATAAGACCCATTATTGAGTACAATGCTTCTTTCAGCATATACCTCACAAAGCACATGCAGCAGCTGGAGAGACCACATAGGCTCCTCACCAGGAGAATCCAGGGCCTCAAACATCTACCGTACACAGACAGGCTAAAAGCCCTGTCCCTCTACGTAGGCTCATACAGAATCCTCACAGGTGACCTCTGTCTGGCATACATAGCAATCTCAGACCCCACCTTGATAGGACTGCTGCATATACACAAGTCAAGCTCCACTCGAGTAACCCACACATGTGACCTCAACCTGGTCTGTGGCATCAACAAGACCTGGTGGGACAGATGTGTCCCAGAGACTCCTCCTTCTGTGAAATAGACTCCCTCTCAAAGTCAAGCAGAGCCCTCATTAACCCTTTATAAGTGCAACTTGGATAACTGGATGGGGAAAAGAAAATACACCCTTGAGATTCAGATTCCACCCGTGTCCCTGCTAGACAGGGGCATCGGGTGCTGACGTGTCAGAACAGGAGCTAAATTCTTGGCTAGGCTTGTAAAGACCTCAGTGCCAATAGCATAGTGACTTCCTATGATCCTATGAGTGGCTGTAGAAGCCATATAGTAAAATGCAACTATGTACCATGCATTAGGTGCATTGCAGCAGTACAATAAAGCCCTGACAATACGTAGCTGCATCACTGAACAGAAGGGAGTAGATGCAATGCAGCAAGTGCTCTGACACTGTAGTAATACAAACCAGCTGCAGTGCAGTACTACATATGAAAGAAAAAATTAAGACAAATTGGTACTATAAATATGAGCTGCAGTGCAGTATTGTGCAAACTCCAGATGCAATATACTGAAGGAAAGGTACATTTGTACAAGCTGCACTAAAAGCTGTAGTGTAGACCTTCCCAAATACTATATGCACAGTGATTATGCTGCAAAAGTATCAGCTGCAGTAAGTAAACAATCACTTATGGTCCTACTTTTATATACCAAAGTTTAATGCATCATGCATGATCTTAATGTCAAAAAACAGACTGTTGTGTCACATGAAATACAAAAGCAAATATTTTCTGTTGTGTCATATGAAATACAAAAGTAAATATGTTTTTGCAGGAGTGTCTCTGCCTCCTGTCTCCATTTCACAAATCTCTAAATCCACTTCCTCCAAGGACACACTGATTTAGAGGGAATAAGTGCATTTCCCTTTCTTCCGGGTTTTTGCAATGTCAGAGGTAGTGTACACAGAAACTAGGTTGTGGGTATAGAGTCCGCACATTGGAGAATGCAGAGGAGTACAGCCCTCCTGCAAAAATGCTTTCAAATAATTATTACATATTCATTAATGCAGTTGGCTAGAGAGAGGAGTGGGACAGTGTGGTCAGTAGATCAGTTGTCAAAGATCTCATCTAGAACCCCTCCCCATTATAAGGCAATCTTCAAAACGTGGTAATTTTGTACGACCATGAAACTAGCAAGAACACAAATAATAAAATTAGAAGTTATGTATTTACCATAACTTGGCATCTGTGCTCTCCACTTTCATTCTTCCTCACGAATGGGAGTAGGATCTGACCCTCAGATCTGACTCAGCCACATACACAAGACTTTAGATGCAAAGCAAGCTCAAGCTCCTCCCCTTACCTGTAATGCTCCAAACCATCCCCAACTTCTCAGATTGAGTTTGTTGCCCTACTGCCCACAATACAGACAAGACAGACACAAGCAAGAAGAAGAGGCTCAAACCAGGAACGAAAGGATTCCAATAACATCTAAAGATCCTTCAAGGAGTGACAGGGATGGGGATAGCTGGCAGGGAAGGTGAGAAAGAATGAAAATAGGCAACACAGATGCCAAGTTATGGTAGGTACATAACTTCTAAATCTGATGTTGTCCTTTTCATTCTTCCTCACAAATGTATCAGAGTCCCCAGCTATGCAACTCCTTGGAGGCCCCCAAGGAAGGACATGTCAGAGCACTGTCGAACCAAAGGAAGTTCTGCTTCTAGAAACATCTACTTTGTAATGGGTAACAAAGTTATAAGTCTCTGACCAAGTGGTTGCGGCACAGATATCATCAATGGAAATTCTTGAATAAAAAGCAGAAGTAGCAGCTATAGATCTAGTAAAGTATGCTCTAGGAGGATGAGGCAACTCCAAACCTTTTTGAGAATAAATCAGCATGATACAATCTGTAATCCATTTGGCCAGAGTGATTTTGGATACTGCCTAACTCAAGCGGTTAGGGGAAAAAGATACAAACAGCTGATAAGACTTCCTGTACTGTTTTGTTCTGTGAAGATAAAAACATAATTGCCTGTGAATATCAAGAAAGTTAGAAACATTTGGAAAAAAACCCCAGTTAGTTGTATGGACTGGTTAATGTTATTCCCTGCGGCCACTTTAGGCAAAAAGAAGTGTTGGTTCATAGACATACCCTATCCTTATGGAAAATAATGTAAGGAGGCCTAGCTGATGAAGTCTGAAGTTCAGAAATTCATTTTGATGAAGTGATAACTACCAGAAGGACTGCTTTCCAGGAAAGAAACTTCATGTCATATTTATCCTCTGGTTCAAAGGGTCTTTGAGTTAAACCTTGAAGGATTACTGTCAGATCCTAAGGGGGAAAGAGATCCTTTACTGGAGACCTAAGAAGGATAATTCCCTTCATGAAAGCTTTACATAGTTTGGAAGATGTCAGAGAAAAAGATTCGTTACCAGCATGGAAGTTAGATATGGCTGCCAAGTGAAGCTTGATAATAGAAAAACTAGCCCTTTCCTTGAAAACAGCAGTGAGAAAAAGGATGGCCAAATTCAGTGCTGCAAAGGGATCACTGTTCTTCTTGGAAGCCCGTGTAGAGAATCTGTTCCACTTACTTCTGTAGACTTTCTTGGTGGAGGCCTTCTGGGAGGCTAGCGAGCCTGGGCTGTCTTACAATCACTGAAAGTAGAAAAACCATCTAGTAAGTTTGAAGGTGTGAAGGTTGGGATGTTGAATTCCTGATGGTGAGACAAGAGATCCTGCATGGGCTCTAGTATCTATGCAAGATATTTCAAGTGAGACCACAGAAAGGGGAACCAAAGTTATCGAGGCAGGAAGGGGGCAATGGCGATAAGAAGTTAAGTACTCACCACAATGTTCCATGTTTGTTGTCCATATCGCCCTTTATTCCTACTGGACGGGTTCGGAGTCGATCCTCGGCTCCAACTCGCGGCAGAGTAGGTATCCCATCATGCAGTGGTGCAATTCCCCAGATCTTGTTTGCTGTTAACTATAACAAAGACTAATCATATGACATCAGGTCAAGTAAAACAAAGAGCGTCAAAGGAGCTCATTTATAAGAGGAAACAACTCTCCACCAGTTCCTCTAGGAGTCCTTGGATAGGGGAAGGTGGGAGGGTCGTAAGTGTGAAGGGTGAGATGGGCAACAAACATGGAACTTTATGGTGAGTACATAATTTCTTTATGTTATGTTGTCCTATCTCATCTTCATTCTTACTGGATGGGACAGTGTCCCTAGCACATTTTCCCTGGGTGGCTCACCGGAGTACACCTTTGAGCACAGTGGAACCAAAGGAAGCCCTATCCCTGGAGGCCTAATCAACTTTGTAATGAGTAATAAACATATGAAGATTTGCCCACATAGCAGCAGCACAAATACTGTCCATTGACATTCTGGCCTGGAAAGCAGAGGATATTGCTAATGCTCTGGTTGAACCTCTAATTCTGAACGGCAAATTTCTACTATTGGAGCTGTATATAAAAGTGATACAATTTGAAAGCCAATTTGAAAGTGTGACTTTAGAAACTGGCATTTCCTTTTTTGTTTCATAGAAAGAGATGAACAATTGGTCTGATTTCCTGAAATCTTTAGTTCTATGCAGACAGAATCTTCACTGTCTATGCACATCCAATTGGTGGAGTTTATACTCTGCCTTGTTGCAATGATTGGGAAAAAACACTGGAATCTCAGTAGATTGACTTAGATTGGATTGAGAACAAACCTTAGGTAAAGGACGGATTAGTTCGTAGTGATACCCTATCTTTACAGAAATATTAAATATGGTGGTTTGATTGATAGTGCTTGCAACTCTGAGACTCTTCTTGCAGATGTTACAGCTGCTAGAAGGATAGTCTTCCAAGAAAGAAATTTGAGGTTACAAGATGAAGAGGGCTCGAATGGCGGCAATGTTAGATGAGACAGGACAAAATTTAAACCCAAAGCACAGAGCGGTTCTTTTAAAGGAGGTCTCACTAAAGAAGTGCCTTTTAAAAATGCTTTACACAATGTGTGTGACATTAGGTTTGGAGTATATTCACCAATATGGAAATTCGAGATTGCTGCCAGGTGGACTGTAATCGTAGCTGTAGCTGAGCCCTGCTGGAAGAGTTCTGTAAGAAATTCCAAAATCGAACGAATTGGAGCAGAAAAGGGGTCAATGTTTCTAGTCTGTGCCCAGTAGGAGAACCTCTTCCATTTACTAGTATATAATTTTCTGGTAGAATTTTTATGAGAGGATATCAATAGGTGTTTGACTGCTGGAGTGAAGTCTTGAAACCTAAGTTTGAAAGTGGAGTAGCCATGCTGTCAAAATGAGGGTGTGGAGAGAAGGATGAAGTGCTCCTGGCATATGGGTCAGGTCTGGAACTGGGTTCAGAACCCATGGCTTCTCCTGCAGATGAGGCCAGAGGAAGGGGAACCAAATCTGACAAGGCCAATATGGGGCAATGAGAATCAGCCTGCTTCCCAAGGATTTTGCTTTCTGGATGACTTTGGGTATGAGGGGAAATGGGGGAAAGGCATAAAGAAGTCCCGATGGCCAATCGTGAACAAGTGTGTCTCTTGGTGTCTCCCCCAGAGGGGGGATTAGGGCAAAGTAGCTGCTGCATTTGGTATTCATAGGAGTGGCAAAAATATCGCAGCAAGGCTGGCCCAATTTCCAGAACATCTCTGCTATGCTCTGGTTTAGAAACCACTCGTGAGGCATAAATATTGCCCTGCTGAGCTTGTCCGCTATCACATTGGATTTCCCCTGGATGTGTGTTGCTACTAGAAAGCGTTGGGAAGAGATTGCTCATTGCCAAACTCTCAGAGCCTCTCGACAAAATGAGTATGATTTGGTTCCTCCTTGTTTATGTACCATACCACCGACATATTGTCTGACTGGATTGCAATTGTCCCTAGTGCAAGGGAGTCGTGGAGTGCCTGCAACACTAGAAGCACTGCTCTCATCTGTAGAATATTGATGTGCAAATGGGCCTCGTGTTCTTGCCATACACTTTGGACAGTCCTTCTCAGATAATGCCCCCCCTATCTGGGAAGTGGCTGCGGTCACTATAGCAACAGGTTGTTGTGGTATAAAGGGTCTTCTGATGGTCACGTGAATGGATTGAGTCCACCACCATAGATCTCTCTTGCATGACTCTTATCCTGATCAGATGGGACATAGGAAGTTCTTGTAGTGATCACTGAGAAAACAGGAGCCACTGAAGGATTCTCATATGCATCCTGGCCAGAAGAACTAGAGTTATGGTTGAAACCATGGTTCCTAGAAGTTTCAGAACTACCTTTGCCTTTACCTTGCCCTTTGGAAGAAGGTGGACTATTTGCTGTCTGAGGGCAGAAATTCTATCGAGTGGAAGACGTGCCATCATAGAAACGGTGTCTAGGTCTGCGCCTATGAAAGTAATATGTTGACAGGGCAACAAGGCAGATTTTTGCACATTAACTGTTATGCCTAGCTGAGCACAAATTTCCAGTGTTGCATCCCTGGCTTGCTGAAGTAGATGCTTGGTGGTGGCAGTTAGGAGCCAGTCGTCCAGATACGGAAACACTTGGAATCCAAGACGTCTCAAGTGAGCCGTTACCACTGCCATGCATTTGGTGAACACTTTGGGTGCTGTAATGAGACCAAAGGGCAGAGCTCAGAACCGATAATGACTGGCTCCCAGACAGAAGTGTAAATGACTCCTTGATGCTCTGTCCATTTTTATGTGGTAGTACGCATCTTGGAGGTCTATTGAACACATCCAATCATCTTTCCCCGAAAAGGGAAGTATTGACTACAGTGTCACCATTCGGAACCTACACTTTTTGACAGATTCATTCAGTTTACTGAGATCCAATATGGGTCTCCAATCCCCTGTTCTTTTTGGCACTAAAAAGAATCGAGAGTAAGTTCCGAATCTTATTTGGTCTGCAGGGACTTTCTGGTTGACTCTCTTGTCTAGCAACTTTTGAATTTCTATAGTGTCTTGCTCCCTTAGACTGGGTGGAACCATCTCGGATTTTTCTGATATGTGGGTGAGGATGGTAAAAGGGAATGGAATGGCCTCTGGATATTATGCTTCCCACCCACTTGCCTTTTGTGATATTTTGCCAGACTTCTGGGTACAAAGATAAATGCCCCCTGACTGCCTCCAGAGTAGAGCAGATGAGCCTCCTTTCAGGAGATCTGGTAGGGATGTCCGCAAAAAAAATCACGGTCATCCTGGTTTTGCGGACCCCCTCTGCCTCTAGGATGTCTACCATTGTTGCCTCCCCCTTTACCCCTGGGGAAGGATTCACCTTGTGTGTTTTGGAAAGCTCCCTGGGATCTTGTGGATCACATTTTCCCACTCTTCTGACCTTTAGGGTAAGGTCTTGAAGGTACGGACAAACGTACTCCAACGGCAGAGAGAGTTTTTCCCTTCCTGCTCGCATCTGGTGAGTGTGTTTAACTTTAGATCCAAAAAGTGAGGAACCATCAAAAGGGGCATTGGTAAAGGTAGACTTGAAAGGTTCTGCAAAATTACACAAGTGCATCCGGAAGTGTCTCCTGAGGGAAACTCCTGAACCAGCTGCCCTACTCGTTCCATCTGCTGCATATGACATCAGTCTCATGGAGGAGCTGATGATGGAATTTAAGGTGGATAACTGGGAGGTGACCTTCTCTGGCACCCCCAAAGCCAAATAACCTTGTAGAGTATCTCCTAACACCTTCAGGAGCATTCTTTGCAGCCTTGTAAAGTGTGTAAGGTAGTTCAGTGTTCTGAGTGTAAAAGTCGCTGATGAAAAGACATGCTTCCTATATCTGTCCATCGTTGGAGAATCTTTATTCGGAGGATGGACAGATGAGGATGTCTCAGAAAGTTCCTTCTTGGTGGCTGCTGCCACCAACATAGCATCTACAGGTACACTTTTGGTCCAACATAACATCTACAGGTACACTTTTGGTAAGAAATTATTTTCCAATGGGGGCTGACAAAAACTTGTTTGGCCTCCAAGGGACTTGTTCCACAGTGTCAGGAGACTCCCACGCCGTTCGATTGATTACCTCCATTAGCTCATCAAAAAGCAGAGACACCCAGGAGGCTGAAGGTTGAGATCCAAAAGCCTTCAGGTACACAGATTCTTCATCAGAAGGAGTGATGGTGTTCCAGCCACCTCTCTGTTTTAGGATCTCAAGCATATCTGCAAAGGAGATATCTTCAGAGAACAACCTTGGGGACCCTTCTGACTCCTCGAGGTTGGTGTCTGATGTGACAAACTTGTCAGGGGAGTCTATATGTTTCCTCTTACATGTTCTTTCTGAGAGGGCTCCTCAGAAGGGTATTCTGGGGAGGTCTCGGAAGAGTGGGGTTCACCCAATGGGGGTTCCTGAGACTCAATCTCTGCTGTCCTGTGGATGGGGTGGTGCCGAGACAGTAGCCAGTGCTTTGGGAGGGATGAATACCAGTATCCTTGTGTAGAGCTGTAGGAGTGGACAGCACACTCATCAGCTCGAAAGCAGAACCCACCAGCTCCGAGGCCACCCCTGGTTCCAAGGAAACAGAGGAAACCCCCGGCTCCGGCGAGACCGGCTCTGAATCTGATGTAGGAGCCGAACTCAACCAAACAGAAACACTGAGGGGTAGACTCGGAACCGAAGAAGCACGGGGCTGACTGGAGAACTTCGGCTCCTATACACCCCGGATGGCACTTTGTGTGTCAGAGCAGAGATTGGTTCCGGAATCTCCCTAAAGGGGTCCCGGAACCGAAGGGTCTACAGCAAGTGGTACCTGGCACTCCAGCTCCAAAGATCCAGCTTGGCTCGGAGGAGGAACAACAGTGGATGTAATAGTCTTAGACGGCTCCAAAACCTGTTGGGTCAGAGCTGAGAACAATTTTGCCAGTGCAGGTGACTTCAACACTCTGCACACCACCCTCTATACGTCATCATCAGGAAGGCACCTGAAAGGCTGTGGAGCCAAGGAGGTCAATGGCTGTGAAATTTTTGTCAATTTTTCAGGATGCTCAGACTTAGCCGAAGAGACAGGAGATGGCCTTTTAGTTGGTTTGTCCTTTTTAGAAGAAGAGAACTTACTGGATGAAGATAAAGAAGCACTCTGTAGAGCTTCCTCAAAGGTTGGTTTCAAGAGTCCTTTGACGATCAGTTTATTTTTCCTCTCCTGCAAAACACGGGCACTAAAATAATGGCAGAATGTGCAAGTTTCCTGAAGATGGATTGCTCCTAAACAGTAAACACAAATGCTATGTCCATCAGTAATGGACATTTTTTGGGAGCACTTTTGGCACTTCTTAAAGCCCGAAGGTTTATGTTCTTTCTCCCTAGTTTCCTTAGACATGTTAGGGATAAAGAAATCCTACAACAACTATATAAACTGAGTAAAGGCCACACAGAAAAAACATGTCTAGAAAAATTAACAACATACAATAATTAACACACACAGCACATCTAGTGAAGCTAAAGGGGAAGGGGAATAGCTTTGCTCTCTAACTAAAATGAGCACTAGGGCCTCTAATTTAAATGAACCTAGTAAGCTACCAGACAAGGAAATGCAGAAAAACACTACTACTAGCCCTCTAACTCAAATGGGCAGTTAGCTCTCTAACTTAAATGAGCTAATTAACTATTAAAGTAATACACAATCTAAGTAACAATTTAAGCACACCACTACAGCAAAAGGTGACGTGATGCACATTACAAAACTTAACCATGGCCAGGAAGAGAACATCCGAGTTCAAAGCAGCAAATGAGATCTGGGCAATTGCACCACTGCATGATGGGATACCTACTCTGCCATGAGCCAAGTTAGAGACTTCGAGCTAGTGTATTTGGCTGAGTCAGAGCCGAGGATCGGCTCCAAACCCATCCAGTAAGAATGAAGGTGAGATAGGACAACATAACTTCGGAGCTCTTCAGGCTTCTTACTTTCTATTGGAACTTTGGAATGAGAGTAAGAGGAAGATAAGTAAAAAGGAGACCCGGAGGTCAATCATGAATCAGAGCATCCCTCGGTGACTCTCCCAGAGGGAGGAATCAGAGCAAAATACATGCTGCACTTGCTGCTGAGGGGAGAGGCAGTTAGGTCGCAGCAAGGGTGGCCCAAGTTGCTGAAGATCATATTCACTACTGTCCGATTGAGGGACCACTTGTGGAGAATCAGAATGGTCCTGCTGAGTCTGTCTACTAGTGCGCTGGTTTTCCCCAGTATGTGTGTTGCAATAAGAAAGTGGTTTGAAGAGATTGCCCATTCCCAGATCCTCAAGGCCTCTCTGCACAATGGGTAGGAATGGGTTTCTCCTTGTTTGCTGATGTACCAGACTACTGACATACTGTCTGTATGGACTGCTATAGTCCCCATTGGAAGAACTTCCTGAAAGGCTTGCAATGTTAGTAGGACTGTTGTCATCTCCAAGACATTTATACGCAACTTGGTCTTCAATGGAGACCACATGCCTTGGACCACCTTTCCAAAGAAATCCCCACCCCCACCTCAGATGGGAAGCATCTGTGGTCACTGTGGCTATTGCGGGAAGAAGAGAGAATGGTCTGCCCAGAAAGAGATTACCTGACTAGGTCCACTAGCGAACATTGCATTTGCAAATGGGAGTTAATTTTATAGGAAAGGATAGAAGCTGTAACGAAAGGACCACTGAACCACCAGTGTCCATTGAAGGATCCGCATAAAGAATCTTGCTACAGGAAAGAAAAGTTGTGTAAAATCTTACCATAACCACAGATGTCCTTCTTTTCTATGTTGCAGTATTCTTTACATCTGGGTTGTATTCCACCCAAACGAACTGGCATCCAGCTTGTATACAAGATGTTAGAACCACTGCCTGTATGTGGGATGTTGCACATAGGCACAGACAATGTCAGCCATAAAAGGGACATCTGCAAGTACCATCTTCAGAAAAAGAAAGCCCCATAAGGAAAACCCCCAGGGAGCCTAGGTGGATCATCGTAGGAAAGAGCAAGCTGTAGGGGAAAGGTGGGAGGGATAGAATACTGCAACATAGACGAGAAGGAAATCTATGGCTATGGTAAGATTTTAGACAACTATTCTATGTTTTTCTATTTAGTGTTGCAGTATTCTTTACATCTGGGAGAGTGCCAGAGCTGAAAAGGGAACCTAGGGAGGAGGTTATAAAAGGGGAAACAAACATTTTCCAAGAATTCATGCAGAATTTTCCTAGCAAATCCTGCTCTAGATCTGGAAACAGTGTCCAATTTGTAATGTTTCATGGAGGTAAGAACAAATGACCAGGTGGCTCCTTCCAAGATGGAATGCAAATATAGGCCCTTGAAGAAGGCCCCTGAGGATGCAACTGACTTAATGGAATGTGCTTTAACAGATGTTGATAAGGACATTCCATGGAATTTATTGCAAAACACAACAGCCTTAGAAATCCATGTGGATATACTTTGGACACAGGCATGCCCACATCCCTGGGATGAAATACACAAAAAGTTGGTCAGACTTCCTGATTGACTTTGTTTTGTCAAGGTAAAATCTGAGTCGTCTATGCACATCTAAGGTGTGCACAATCCTCTCACTAGATGACTGAGGTGAAGGGGAGAATTTATTATTTCTCAAGGATGCCCTGTCCTAGTGGAAGACCAGAAAAGGAGACAAAGCCATTAATGCCTGAATTTCAGAAACTCTTCTGGCAGAGGTTAAGGCTACCAGAAGTACTGTTTTCCATGTGCAAAGCTTTAGGGAAGCAGACACTGCTGATTCAAAAGGGGCCTGGATAAGTTTTTCCACCCTTTAGAAAAATCTTAACTTCTAGCCCAGAAGCTAGAGGAGGGGTCAAAGGCAAGCAGGCAGACCAGGCAGAACAATGGACCTTAACTGAGGACTAAGAAAGGCCACTGTTGAATAACTCTCATAGATCGGAAAGCACTAGTGAAATGTCCGTACCAAAGGGATCCACTTTCCTTTTCTGTCACCAAATGGAAAATCTCCACTTTGAAATATAAGAATGACTAGTAGTGGGTTTCCTGGCCTCCTGCAAAACACTTAGCACATCCTTAGAGAATAGGTGCTTGAAAGGGATCAGAAATTGATCACCCACAGGGTCAGCTGTAGACTTATCTAATGTGGGTGGATTAATGATCCCTTGTCCTAAGTGCGAAGGTCCAGCCGGTGAGGTAACTTGTAGTGATGACCCTTCTATCTTGGCCAAAAGGGAGTCACTAACAAGATTTTTGGTTTGTCCTGTAGAATTTTCAACAGGACTTTCTGAATTAAGTGGAAGGGGGAAATGCATAGAGGAACCTACGCTTCCATGAGAATGAAAGGGCATCCACCTTCCACACGAGGCACAGAGGCGAGGAAGTTGTCTGTTCACAGGGGAGGCAAATAGGTCCAGTCCTGGAGCACCCCACTGGTGAACTATGTTCAGGAAAATATCCCTGCATAGCAGCATCCACACATGAGATTGTGTCATGGACCTGCTTAGTGCATCTGCTACCGAGTTCTGAGCTGAAGGAAGGTACACAGTATGCAGGGTTACCTTGTATAAGGCAGCCAGTTCCCAAGCCTTGATGGCCAAATGACAGACTAGATAAGATTTTGTGCCCCCCTGCTTGTTTATGTACCAAAGGACTGTGGGGCATTGTCTGTCAGGATCTGTAGTGGTCCTGGCAGGAATAGAGTGTGAAAGGCCTATAAGGCTAAAAATAGAGCTCTCATTTCCCTGATGTTGATATGCTTCTTCCTTTGAGAATGGGACCAAAGGCTGTGAACATTCCTGGAAGCAAAGGTTGCTCCCCACCCCAGGTTTGAGGCATCTGTGAGGAGTTGCTAAGCTGGTTGAGGAACCTGTAGAGGAAGACCAGTGTTCTGACTGATCGCTGCATCCACCATCCTAACTCTGCTTTCAATCTGGGAAGAAAGGGAATCATGACATCTAAAGGATGAGCATATTGAGACCAAACTGTCTTGAGAAACCACTGGCACTGGGAAGAAGGGGAATCATGACATCTAAAGGATGAGCATGTTGGTACCAAAATGTCTTGAGAAACCACTGGAATTTTCTCATGTGTAGCTTTGCATAGAATAGCATGGGAATAGTGGAGGCCATAAACCCCAGCAGTCCCTGGCCATGATAGAAGGAAGAGGCAGAAGAGCCTCCATAAATGCCCTGAGATAGGTTGCTTTCTCCATAGGGAGAAAAACCATCAAAGCTGTGGAAAACAGGCTTTTCCTGTTGAGGAGAAAAAAACGGAAGTAGGCCTAAACTCCAGCAATTCTTTGGACAAAGAAGCTGGAGCAGCTCCTGAGTCTTCTGTAATAAATAGCCATGGTTCCCCCAAGTCATCCGAAATGGACATCTGCATAGCCTCAGACATGCTAGTATCCGCACTCCTGATGTCCTCCATCCTGCTACCCACCAAAGGAGTGGACCCTACACCTCCGAACGTACCACCGGGTTTCCATCAACCTCAAGGAGCACGTCGAAGGAAGCAGGCGCAGCTAAAGAGAATTCAGACATAACCTTGCTGACCTTCCTCTTTACAGATGGCTCAGAAGTACTCACAGAACCCTCCAAAGCATCCCTAGCCAGATGTTTAAGCCTATGGTTTTCCAAGTATAAATTCAAAGCAGAGAGATGACTGCGCAAAGTTTGGCGAATGAAGGCCTGACAGAAGAAGACCGGTGGTTGTGAGTAGGCCCTATGCAAAACAAGCATACATCGTGACTCATTTTTATGTGGAATTTGCCTTCCACACCTACACTTGCCCTTCCTGGATGACATTACTAAAACAAAAAGCAGTAGCAATATATTAAATCCCTTATGGGGTACTTATTTGAAGCTGTATGATGAACTAATGGGATCCAACAGCAGACCAAACAGACAAGTCAACCTTTCTGAATGACGGTGAAAAAGTTCTAAATATGGTATGTGCAGACGTCCCTTTTATGTCTGATGTTGTCTGTGCCTATGTGCGATGTCCCATGTACAGACAGTGGCTTTAAGCTCTTGTATACAGGCCGGACGTCAGGTCATTTGGACAGAATACAACCCAGCTGTAAAGAATACTGCAACATTGAACAGAAGGACATCTAGAAGAATGGCAGTGGACAATGATCCAAGAGCTTGTAACACTAATTTTGCTGGCGGGGAAGAAAGAAATAGTAAGTCCTGCAATTGATTTCTCAATGATATGAAGCGATGAAGAGGGAGTGATGCCATCTGAATCATAGTATCCAGTTGAATTACTATAAATTCCAGATTCTGTATAGGAGTTGCTTTGATTTGGCATGGTTTAATGTAATGCCTAGACAGTTGGAGATCTGAAGCAAGTAATCCCTGGCTTGTAGAAGCTGATGCCTGGTTGGGGAAGTGAGGAGCAAATAGCCTAGATAAACACCTGGAATCCTTTGAGTCGCAAGTGAGCTGCCACAACTGCCATGCATTTGGTGAACACCCTGAGGGCTGTCAAGAGACCAAAGGGCAGTGCTTTAAGCAGGTAGGGATTGGCTCCCAGCTGAAAGTGCAAATGTCTCCTGGAGTGTCTGTGTACATTGATATGATAGTACACATCCTGGAGATCTACAGAGCACATCCAATTGTCCTTGTGCAGAACAGACAGGATGGACTGAACAGTAACTATTTAGAACTTTGACTTCTTTACAAACTGATTCACACTGCTTAAATACAGAATTGGTCTCAGGTCCCCTGTTTTCTTTAGCACTAAAAAGATGCAGGAGTAAGTCCCGAATCCTATGCGTTCAGGCAGAACCTCCTGGATGAGTTTTTGTAGCAGCTTTGCAGCTCCTGCACCTCTTGAGCTGTGTACTCCCTCTGACTGGGTGGAACATCAGGGAGTTTCTTGTAATAACTTCTAGATATTATACTTAGCACCCATGCATGGTTTGTGATATTTGTCCAGGCTTGCAGGTGCAGGGAAACATGACTTCTGACTGCCTCCAGAGATGGACAATTGGGCAGCACTTCAGGAGGAGTCTCTGAAGCCCTGGTTCTGCGGACCCCTCTGCCTCTGGGCAATGTCTGCCATTAAACCCTTCTCCTCTGCCTCTGAAGGAAGTACCTCTGTGCAAGTCCTGAAAAAGTCCCGAGACATCCAGAACCACAGTTTCTTACCACCTTGCTGGTTCATGCAGAATGTACATTGAGGGGTAGAGAACTTGATTCTAATGGCAGTCAAGTCTTTCCCTCCTGCTCCCTGCAGGTAAGCGTATCTTTTACCAATGGCCCAAACAAGGAAGAGCCATCAAAAGGGGCATTAACAAAAGACATCTTGAAGGATTCCTCAAAGTCGCATAGCCGCATCCAGGCATGTCAACTAATGGTTATGCCTGAATCTGCTGCTTGTGAAATACCCTCTACTGCATGGGAAATTAACCTCATTGATGAATTGGCAAAGGATGAGAGAAGTAGACAGTTGAGGAGAAACCTTCCTAAGGTCTTCCACAGATATGGAATCAAGAGAGAGAGTTTGAAAGCTCTTTGATCAAATCACTCTGTAAGTGAGTAAAGTGTGCCAGGTAATTTAATGACCTCAGTGCTAAAGTGGCTGAGGAGTATATGCTCTTTCCAAACCTGTTCATTGCATTGGACTCCATGTTAAGTGGATGAACAGAAGGAGCTTTGTTCTGCTATCTCCTTCTTAGGGGCCTCTGCCACAACTATGGCATCAACTGGGACACCCTTTCTGACAGGGGAACTAAGAATTTATCCAGGCACTTGGGGATGGGCTTGACAGTATCTGGTTCCTTCCAAGGCCAAATGGAGACAAGGTCAATAAGTTCATCCACGGGGGGGGGGGGGGGTCACCCAAGATGCAGATAAGCCAGCCCTGAAAGCCTCCATGAATACTGATTCCTCAGCAGAAGGACTTTGGGAGGACCAGCCACCTTTCTGCTGGAGGACTTATAGGATGTACCCAAATGAGACATTATCAGGTGTCGATCAGGTGGATCCTTCCCCCTCATCAAAATTGGTGTCCTCAGTGAGAGACTCAATAGGGGAGTCTATGCGCCTGCCATTGCACATTCTCTTCCAACATACCTCTTCCACTGGGAGCTTGGGAGAGGTGTCAGAAGAGAGGGGGAATTCCCTCAGAGGAGCATGTGTAGGGGTTCCTTGAGCTGGCTGACTCAGAGGAGCAGTAATGATGGGTTCAGAGCTCAGACCTGATGTAGGGCAAGGGATAGCCCTTTCTACAACCTGAAAGGCTGATGGACCCAGGGAACCTCTCCTCCCTTCCTTGGAGCAGAAGCAGCCAAAGGAAGGAAGGTCGGGACAAACCCCAGATTTGAGCCCTCTGGAGAGAATTGGATCACAGCTGTCATGAGCCGAGGCACCAAGGAAAAGGGAAGGATCCACCAAAGTAGGAACAAAGCCCAATCTCTCAGACCTGGTACCAACCTCTTGGATCCGAGACCTATCCTGATCCAAAGGCATCGGAGCAGGGCTGGTCAGAGTTACTGTCAGAGCTGAGGAAGGTAGCTTCCTTGGATCCGATGTCAAACCTCTCAGAAACCTAGGATCCTGGGACTCTAAAATCGCAGGTTGGAATGGAGAAGGAGACGGAACTGATTGGACTGGTGTCCTCATGGAACCTGGAGGGGATGGAGCTGGCAAGACCCCATCTGGATCTGAGCCCTAAGGAATCTCCGCATCAGCATCTGTTCATGTCAAGAACACACAAGCTCCCTAAAGACTTGGATGAAGTTGTAAATGCTGGCCTGGGGTGCTTGATTGGATTTTGAAATAACTTGATGGGTAAAGTTGGAGACATGGGTTTTAGGACAATTTCCGGGGTACGTACTCTGCTAGTCAGATCTGATGGATGGGGATCCAAGACAGAGGTGGACTGTATAGGAGAATCGGTAGAAGGACCTGAGTCAGTCAGAGACAAAGGTTGCTGTGGATCAGAGGGGCTGCCTGAGAGGCTTCGGATCTGTGGGGGGTCAGATCCAAGACTTTTCGAAGCCTTTCGGAAGGCACAGAGGAAGTCTTTGGGGATTTGGAATGATGCATCTTCCTCGGCTTCAAGGCCACTGAAGCTGGTTTTGAGGGGATTTGAGCCCCAAATTGAAGAAATCCATTAAGGATCAACTTGTTTCTCAGACATATTTGGCAGAAGACAGTAAACACTGGAAAAAAGAAAGGGTTTCCTCAACTTAAACTTTAACCGGAATGTTAAAAGTATGCAAACTATAAGCTAACAGTATAGAAAAACTACAACTTTTTTTTTTCTAAGGCAGAAAGTAGAACAACAGTAAATTACCAGTCAAGACCTAGCAGCAGTACTACAGAAAAGGGGGAAACAGGAAACTATCAAAAAATCCTAAGGCCTGTAAACAGCTGAGGGAATAAAAAAAAAAAAAAGAAGTCATGTACGTACCATAACGTTCCATCTGAGTAGTTATACTTCATTTTTCTGCAACCTGTGGGTATACGGATCCGTATCGGCAACTTTTTTTTTATAGAATCTGCTCCAAGCTCCAAGCTCCTCCCCTTACCCATAATGCCTTACATCTCCTATCTTCCCCTCAGATCGAGTTTGCTGCAACTGAAAACATACGTAACTCAACCCAATAAACCAAGCCTGAAAAGACAGGACAAGGTCCGGGGGACGTAGGGAGGGAATGTTGCAGAATAATGAAGTATAACTACTCAGACGGAACGTTTATGGTGAGTACATAAAATGAAGTTAACTACTTCAGATG
Source organism: Protopterus annectens (assembly GCF_019279795.1). Classification (NCBI taxonomy): domain Eukaryota; kingdom Metazoa; phylum Chordata; order Ceratodontiformes; family Protopteridae; genus Protopterus; species Protopterus annectens. The sequence continues at coordinate 652,466,877 of NC_056746.1, forward strand.
AAGTTATCTGCAACCTGTGGGACAGAGTCCCCAGCTACTCCGATCCTGGGAGGCCCTTATGGAAGGATATTCCTGAGTACCGCAGAGCCAAAGGATGCTCTACCCCTTGAAATCAGATCTAATTTGCAATGGGAAATGAAGGTATGTGAATTGGCCCAGGTCGCTGCTGCACAAATATCGTTGAAAGGCACCCTAGACCAAAAGGCAGCAGAAGTCTCCATGAATCTAGTAGAGTGAGCCATAACAATACCAGGAGGAGATGAACCTTTTGCCTTGTAGGCATGTGAAATGCAAAGAGTGATCCATCTGGCCAAAGTAACTTTAGAAATAGCTTTTCCCATAAAAGCTTTGGAAAAGGAAACAATTGGTCAGTCTTGTGGAAAAACTTTGTTCTATGAAGATAAAAACGAAGCCGTCTATGAACATCTAACAAATGGAGTTTGTATTCACCTTTATTTTGGAAGTTAAGAAATAAAACGGGCAGATTAATGGACTGGTTTATGTTTGCTTCAGATGTCACTTTAGGTAAGAAGGAAGGGTTAGTATGGAGTGAGACCCTATCCTTATAGAAGACCAAATACAGAGGCACAGCAGACAGAGCTTGCAGCTCAGAAACCCTCCTAGTAGATGTAATGGCGACTAGGAAAGCGGTCTTCCAGGACAAAAATTTCAAGTCCACCGAAGATGCAGGTTCGAAAGGAAGAGCCACCAATGCCTGTAAAACAAAATTAAGGTCCCAAGGAGATACGGAATCCTTGACAGGTGGCCGTAACAGAAAAGTACCTTTAAGAAAAGCCTTACACAGCCTAGAGGAGGCTAAGGCCATGTTGTCTTCACCAACGTGAAAACTGGAAATGGCTGCCAATTGTACTTTCACTGTGGAGGAACTAGCTCCTTGCTGAAAGATACCAGACAGGAAGTCCAACACTGCTGGAACAGGGGCTGTAAAGGGATAAATTTTTCTCTGTGAGGCCCAAATGGAAAAGTGCTTCTATTTACTGCAATAAAGTTTCCTAGTGGAGTCTAAGAGAAGCCACCAGAATGGATTTTACCAGGGATGAAAGACCGGGAGTCCTGGCAATTAACGGAATTGGAGCAACCAGGCTGTCAGCTTGATGCTGTCCAGATCGGGTAGACATGCCCCCGACAGATGGGAGATTAGATCCGGGCAGGGATCCCAGAACCCACGGGGGAGCTAAGAGATGAGACCAAAGGAATGGGAACCAAACCTGACAAGGCCAGAATGAGACAATGAGGATCACTTTGCCCCATAGTCGGCAAGCTTTCTGAAGAAACTTCGGAATGAGTGGCAATGGTGGATAAGCATACAGAAGCCCGGGGGGCCAAGCATGGACTAGAGCGTCTCTGGGGACTTCCCCTGGTAAGGGAATCAGAGCAAAGAAATTGCTGCACTTTGCATTGGAAGTTGATGCGAAGAGATCGCAGCAAGGTTGACCCCATGCAAGGAAGATCTCCTCCGCTACTGACTGTTTCAGAGACCACTCGTAAGGCATCAGAATGGCCCTACTCAATCTGTCCGCTAAAATGTTGGAGTGCCCCGGGATGTGCATTGCTATCAGAAACCGACCGGTGGAAATTGCCCATTCCCACACTCTCATGGCCTCGCAACATAGAGGGTAGGATCTAGTTCCCCCCTGCTTGTTGATATACCAGACAATCGACATGTTGTCTGACTGAACTGCAATCAATCCGAGAGGGAGGACTGTGTGAAAGGCTTCCTACGCTAAAAGCACTGTCCTTATCTCTAGAACATTTATGTGCAACTTGGTCTCTGACTGGGACCACGTGCCTTAAACTGTCCTTCCCGAACAGTGTTGCCCCCACCCGTGGTCACTGTGGCTTGGACTGGAGATGACGCGAAGGGGCTTCCTTTTGATATCTCCGGTGAACTTAACCACCAAAGAAGAGATGTCCTGCAGACGTGACTGATCTTTATCGGAAATTCCATGGGCAGGTCTAGAAAAGACAATTGAGCAGCCAGAGTCCATTGAAGAACCCGCATGTGAAGGCGCGGACAAGGGAGAATTGATATGGCGGCAGTCATGGAGCCCAGAGCCCAGACAACCTTGCTCTCCTTTGAAGACTTGGAGTTCGCTATCTGAGCTATGTGGCACCTGAGGTGTAGGATCCTGTCTGGAGTTAAGAATACCTTCATCTGCAAAGTGTCTAGCCATGCCCCAATGAAGTCTAGAACTTGTACTGATTGCATATGGGATTTGTGAACATTGACTGTAATTCTCAGAAGATCTGACATCTGAATGAAATAATCTCGGGCCAGACACAAGTGATGCTTGGTGGGTGCAGCAAAGAGCCAGTCCAGGTTTGGAAACACCTGAATACCCTGAAGCCTCAGGTGAGCCACTACAACTGCCATTAATTTGGTGAACACCCTGGAGGTTGTGGTGAGACCAAAGGCTAGGGCTCTGAACTGAAAATGACTGGCTCCCAGCCAGAAGCGCAAAAACCTACTGGAGATTCTGTGTACTTTGATATGGTAGTAAGCATCCTGGAGGTCTAACGAGCACATCCAGTCGCACTCTCGGAGATAAGGTAGAATGGACTGTAGGGAGACCATCCAGAATTTCTGTTTGGCTACCGACAGGTTTAATGTTGACAGGTCTAGAATGGGCCTGAGGTCCCCCGTCTTTTTTGGCAACAAAAAGAACCCTGAGTAGACGCCTGATCCGGACTGATCGGGGGGGAGCTATTCGATGGCTCGTTTGAAAAACAGCTTTGAAACCTCTAGAGCTGTGGCCTCCCTGTGAGCGGGTGGAACATCCGGGAGGTGTTTTGTAATATTTGGAGGGGCAACAAACGGGATAGAGTAACCTGTAGATATTATCAGTAAAACCCAGCGATCTGTCATAATGGACTCCCATGCTGCTGGGTGTAAGGACAATCACCCCCTGACTGCCTCCAGAGTAGGACAGTCGGGCAACCCCTCAGGGCTGCTGACTGGGTCTATCAGCAAAGGGTTCCCTAGACCCAAAATTCCTGGGACCCCCTCTACCTCTAGGTTGGCGTCGATCCTGTCCCACTCTGCCTCTGGGGGAATAGTTGTCCTGAGAATCCCGGGAAAACTGAGATTTTTGGAACCACATCTTTTTCTGCCTTCTTTGATTCCTAGAGAAGGACTGCTGAGGGTTAGAGAAGCAGACTCTGACGACAGACAAAGTCTTCCCATCCTTTTCTCTCTGGACAAGTATGTCCCAAAAAGGGAAGAACCGTCATAGGGAGCATTGATAAATGACGCCTTGAAAAGGTCCGCAAACTGACACAACCTGAGCCAGGCATGACACCTCATGGCTATGCCTGTCCCAGCCACCCTAGCTGCTCCTTCCGTGGCATGGGAAAGCAGCCGCACTGACGTGTTTGAGACTGACTTCAGAGTAGACATCTTCATCGAGAACAACTGTCTGTCCAGCGGCGATAAAGACTCTGGGAGCGACTCAGCGAATTCCGAAGCAAGGTCTCGCTGAAGCCAAATCACATGTGCCAAATAATTCAGCGCACGGATAGAAAAGGTTGCTGAGCAGTAGACACGCCTCCCAAACCTATCCACCGACCTGGACTCCTTGTCTGGAGGGTGGACTGAGGAACTCTTCTGTGCTAGTTCCTTCTTTGTGGCCGCTGCAACCAACATAGCATCAACTGGGGCTCCTTTCGACCAGGGTTGTCTGTCAGAAGTGGGAGATAAAACCTTGTCAGGGTATTTAGGGATGGGCTCTACGGTGTCAGGCTCCTTTCATGCCCTCGTGGTGATGAGGTCCACCAAGGGGTCCACTGGTGGGGACACCCAGGAAGAAGATGGGCCCATGCCAATGGACTCCAGGAACACTGACTCATCCCCAAAAGGTTTTGGGGCTTACCAACCTCCCCTCTGGTGGAGGATCTCCATAATTTCTCCAAAAGAGACATCTTCGGGAGGTGACCTGGGGGGAACCTTCTCCTTCATCTAAGTCAGTGTCTGCAGTGAGGGACTCGGGGGAGTCCAAGTGCCTCCTTTTGCACTTGTGCTTACGGTGACCCTCTTCGGTGAGACTTTCAGAAGGGGATCCATAAGCCGCAGGGGTTTCCTCAGGGAAAATAACCTGGGGATCCTCTGGCATGGGCTGTCCCTGAGACAGGAGGAAGGAAGTCGTCACCAAATCCAAGGGGGTCTGGGTGGTATCCGAGGGGATGGGCTGGGGTCTCAAACCCTAGGAGATAACCCTCTCCACCACTTCGAATGCCGAGGGAGAGCCCTCCTTGGATCCAAAGCGGGGACCGGAGCCAAAGCGAGGGTAGTCTGAGGACCGAGGGAATGGCTCAGATCCAAAAAGGTCGGAGCTGAAGAATCCAATCCCCCGGGTCCAAGTCCCTGTCCGCGGCTCTGAGAGTCACTCGGACCCGAACAAGTCGGATCCGAGGAACCCAAGATAACAGCCGGAGTCGAGGTTGGAGGAACCGTCGGCGCCGAGCTACCAGCTCCGTAAAACCTTGGATCCAAGAGCACCGAAGTAGGGATTGGGGAAGGAGAGATGGGGTGTAAAAGAGGCATGGAGGTCCCCCCTCCAGAGGGAGCGGGGCCTGGCAAGACTCCCATCTGAATTTGGGTCTGAATAAATCTTCGCATCATCCTGTCCATATCCATGTCCGATAGGCTCAGAGTCAACCACGAAGAGGCCACTGACTCGGATCTGGCTGGTCTGCGCAGTGGAGAGGAAGGCCTCGGGTGCGAATGTTCCAACGGCTCCGGTGAGAAACAAGGGGACCGGAGCCATGGAGAAACAGGCCTCATGGTCTTAGATGGGTGGGCTGAGAAAGAGCTCCCTGTCTGGGGATCTCTTACGATGCCTGTCCTTTTTCTCCATATCCTCTCTGCACCTTTCTTTATCTTTTTCTCTTTCTTTCTCTTTTTCTTGGTCAGCCATGCTGACAGAAGATTTTTCCTTAGAAGACCCATCACCAGAAGATGAGGGAGGTTCAGTCCCTATCTGGGTGGGAGGTGGTACTGCCGAGGCAGATTCCAGCATTGTAGCAGGAAGAAGGCCTTTGGCAACTAGCTTGGCCTTACGATCCCAAAGGGCCCTAGGATTAAAACCTGAACAGACAGCGCAGTGAGTGGACAAATGTGCCACTCCCAAGCAAATTACACATAGAGTGTGACCATCGGCCGGGGAGAGCTTATGGCCACACTCTGTACATATTTTAAAGACGGGCTTTGGCTGGTCAGCCATAGTCCTGCACTCAAAGGTACAAACACTACCTCTCAGAACCACACACAACACAGGTAGGGGAAACGGCAGGCCTAACTACTACTCTACAAAACTTTTTTTTTTTTTTAAAACACAGTTGACCAAGCGAGATACTACACAAGGGGAGGAAGGGAAAAATTTTATTCAAGCACACCCAGAAACCAGAAAAAATTACCACTTGCTATCCCTGAGCTCAGAGCAAATGAGACCACGGTGCACACTACTGGCACGGCAAACGAGATCTGGGGGAAGATAGGAGATGTAGGGCATTGTGGGTAAGGGGAGAAGCTCAGAGCAGATGCTAGGAAAAAACGTTGCCAGCTCAGATCTGATACGGATTCGTATACCCACAGGTTGCAGATAAAATGAAGTTAACTACTTCAGATCTAAATTTTAAGATAACAACAAGGCAGAAAAAAGCACCAGAACTATATAGAAAAATTCACCAAAAAGACACTCTTACACACGATCTTCAGTCTTGCAGCTATGGCGGCAAATGAGATCTGGGGTGTTGGGGATAGTATGGAGCATTATGGGTAGATGGAAGAGCTCGAGCTTTGGATCTGAAATCTTGTGTATGCAGCCAAGTCAGATCAGAGGATTGGATCCCAGACCCATTTGTCAAGAATGAAAATTACATCAGATCACAAGATTAAAGCATTTCATATATGCTGAAATCCAACAGTATGAAATGGCTGATGAACTGAGAAGCAATGTAACAAATATTCTACAAAATACAACCTCAATGCAATACTGTCTTATAAGACCTGTGAGAGCAACAGTGTCCACCACATAAGTGCAACACAGAAATGCTGTCCTACAAGTCAAGGCTCAATGCATTGCAAGAGAGATGATATATAACTGTGTAACTTGAGTGTATGAGCAGCTGCTGCTCAAAAGTTGTCTTTGTTGGTTTAAGTTTGGTACAGTTTTACCCCACTTAACAGATATCATCTTTTTTTCTTACCTTATTTAGTAATAGATCCACAATCACTGTGCCACCACTGTCATCTCCAGAGTTCAGATTGAAGAGAAGCACAGTAGGCTGATTAGCAGCTACAGTCACATTAGGTCCATTTACAATAGAAAATTTGGCCGACAAGACATCCAAATCTTCTCGCAGAACTGTCTGGTGTCGAAAGCAATTGCCCACAATCTGCAATGTGTCAGAGAGACTTCTACTGATGTTCCACGTATTGCTGCTGCTTCCCTGGTTCTCGGTTGCTATGGAGAAGTAACTGCTGTTTGGACCAAAGCTCTTAAGAATTCCCAGAACAGAACTGGTGCTCTCCAACTTGCAAGCTAAAAAAAATGAGCACAAAGAAAACAATGTTTTAAAGCAGACAAAGATTTTACGCATTACATTTTAAGCAGACTTACTCCATTAGAATAACATCAGCTGTATTCTGTTTGCACACATAACTGATCTAATGAAAGGTCAACTTGTATAACTGTCCTATAAAGCAGTGCTTCAACCAACTTATCTGTATTTTTAGAAGTCTAAGTTCAGTTCAAAGTTAGTACTTATTTTCATTCAAAACTCATTTTGAATGCCTCAAGCATTACATAGCTACCCAAGTCACAAAAACACTTGTACAGCTGAACATTTTTCATTTAAATACCTTCAACACTAAAGTCATAAGCCAGACAACCACTTGTAGTATTAAATATTCTATACCTATGGACTGTCAAAATATTAAATAAATGGAATTGCAAAAGTCAATGGAAGAGCAAATATTTGTAATCTCAGAAGTAGAGAAATGGCAGTACCCCTTGTCCTGAAAATGATACAAGGCTCTTTGGCAGTCAGGTGGAGTCAGGGCTTCACTGTTCTTAAATCTTTTTCATGGTGTTGGGACTGGAGTATGAAATATGAGGACATTAAGATCAGGCGTGGAGGAGTAGATCTCTATTATCTACAAATAATGAAAGATCTGTACTCTGAATCCCTGGGAAACTTTTCGCACATCATCGATTCAAAAATTTCCCATGGTCATTCTAGGCAATAAACCTGCCATGCAAAAGGCAACTAATACATAGCACTTCAAATTGTGGTGCATGTCTTCCCAAACTTATTCATAAGTTGCTTTATTCAATCATTCATCCTGCATTTATTAACTGGGTGGGTGATACTGTACAAAGACCTTCTCCAGCCATGGCCCAGGGTATCAGAAAATTGCATTTATATGCATATACATTTACGAATACCGTTACATTTATAGACACATACATTATTTACAAATGAAATTCATGTATAGGGCAATGAAAAATCTAAATACAAAATGCAGCTACATGTTTACTATATTAACAATGAAAGAAGTGAAACATATGATAGAAGCTTTACCAAAAATTATATTTGGGTGCAGGGAAGAATTTACTTCTGACAAAAAAGTAGAAAACCAGAGAAGAACCAACCAGCAGAAGGTGAGCAATCCAAAGGACACCAAGTTTATTGAAGTTAAGCGTTTTCCTCTCTACTACAGACACTTCTTCAGAACAAGGTTGCACAAAAACCCAGCCAAATATATACCCACCCCTCAATTAGCCATTCAAAATCGCGCCAAAAATTTTAAAGCAATATATACACATCAAATTATAGCAGTAAAAATATTGCATGTAGCAAATACCAAATCTAAGTCAATGTTACCATAAAATATTATAATATGTTAATAAATTATTAAATAAAATCCATATTAACTTTACTAACCTAAAATTCGATCAAGTTTTAAAACACTAGCAATGCTTATAGTTTCATTGATACCTAGGTAACAAGAGGCATTTAAAAACAACTGTCATCTCAATTCCATCATATCCAAATGCACATCTGTAATGCACCCCTGTTCATCCAGAACTAACTGCTGTAAAACCAAAAATTTAAAATCATGTGTTGGATTTTCATTGATATGTCTATACAAAGCACTAGTAACCCTACAATGTCTCATGTCACCCAGATGTTCACCTATTCTTAATTTAAATTTTCTACAGGTTTTCCCAATGTAGAATCTAGAATATTTTCCACATTTAGCCATATACACAACATTTTTACTATTACAATTGTAGTGGTCTCTAATATTGACAGTCTTCCGATTAACCATAAATTGACCTTCAGTTTCCATTATAAATGGACAAAAAGAGCAGGAATTACATTTAAAATGACCTACTTTTCTATTGATTCTGCCTTCATGTCTAATACTTTACAAAATGTTCTTTATAGATTTGTCCCTCCTAAAAACATGTCTCGGGTTTTTACCACCTTTCAACCCAACATTAACATCAAATTGAAGAATCTCCCAATTGGCATTTACCACATCAATAATACTGTTGGCCATGCCATTGTATGTCAAAATGAAGACTGAGTTGTAAAAAACTTTTTCATTACTAGATCTATTAGTACTCACAAATTTGTGGCCCATGTAGATTTTTTGATAAAATTAGATTTTATTACAGATATGTTTAAACAAAGGGGATATCCTGACTGTCTTTTGGATGACCTCGGTCATGAGGTAACACAAAAATGTAAACAAGGTTTATATTGACCCATATTGGGCCTATGAAAAAGTCTTTGCTTTTAACAACCCAAAAGGAAAGGAAAACACGGACACTTTTCTGGGCATTGTGGTGGTCACTGCCACAGTTTCCCAAGAGCAGTCACTCCTTTCATCTAGGAAATATAGAATTCTATTAACTCACAGGAAAGGAAAACACAGTTTTCTGGCTGTTACTAAACAAACTTAGGGATACTGTTATATTTATACACAAGTCTGGGCATAAGTTTAAGAGTTCATTTGAAAGGGCTCAACCACATAAATGCATTACAGATTTTATGAGAAAATATGAAGCCTGTAAACATTCGAGATTTATTAATGACAACCCAAATTTAGTAGTACATGATTATAGGTTAATCCCTACCGTTTTAATTGTGCTACAGGTGTGTGATATATGTGGTTACTTGTTCACAATGTCTAGCATTTTATGTTGGCAAAACAAAAAGACATTTACAGTAACAAATATATGAACACTTGTATAGGATCACCAAGAAAGACTGCAAAATGCTTTACTTAAACATTCCACTCATTGTAAAGAATTTAGGAAATTTTAATTTTTACTGTTGAAAAACTCAAAAACTCAGGGGAAGGCAACTGGGAGAATGTTCTTTTGCATGAGTAGATGATTTGGTAAATTAAACCTAATATACCTGTATTCCTTTGAATTAATGCGTTTGCGTCAGTATGATCTGTTCTTAAATCTGAAGCCAACAGGAAGTGAAGTTTTATCACATGTTGATTCATAAAAAATGACAGCTGGTGGTACTGACTACTTGGATGTGAATATAACAGATTTGGTTACAGTCGTATTTATTAAAGAAGTCCTCACACGCACACGTGTATATAGACAGATCGATAAAACAATCTTCCAAGGATGATCCCTAGTAGTTTAAAATGCCCTTTGGATTAAGAATTTTTTAAAATGTTGTTACCTTGACTGATCTAAGTTATCCCTACTATGTTGCAGGGTATCAGTGAGGTTGACCAGCTAGAGATCATACAGTCCAACAATAAAGATACAAATTTCAATCAGCCAAGTCAAAAATAATTTTGAAAGGAAAAAACAGTTGAGAAATAATTAAAAAAATCTGCTAAAGAAAGTAATATGGAAAGAACTCCTCCTCAGTTCTGGTTTAACCCTTTTTTAGTTTGGGTTCTGCTCACAAGACGGATAAGCACTGCTCATTGAAATACAGTGGCAAGTGTTGTCACTTACATGTAGAAGTCTCACAGAAGGTGTGGGTGGAGTCTGGGTTGTGGCCTTTCCTGACTGCTCTAAATAGAAGACAGGGCTTGAAAGTCTCCTATTTGGTAGGTATTGTCCTTTAGTGAGTTGGTACAGTGTCATATTCCATCTCAGGCAGTGTGGATGTTTTGTACTGTTACAGTGGCATTTCGTGTCAGTGAATGCTTAAAATAGCGAACACTGACCTATTGATGCTTTAAGAGTGAAAGCTGACAATCCCGAAGACATGGAAAAGTGATTTTTTTCCCAGGGAAAAAAAAAATCGCTGGGCCATTTTTGGGACTTTGCTATTTCCTCCACTGTGGTGCAATCTCGAAGTTGGTATATTTAAGTAGGGGGTGGGGGGGTGAAGCCCCCCACTTTATTTTCTGTTTTGAACTTTTTTTTTTTTCTGGAACAGCAATTTTTTTTTAACCTGGGAAAAAAAAAATCGCTGCTCCATGTATTCGAGATTGTCAGCTTTCACTCTTAAAGGGTCGATAAATCAGCGTTTGCTGATTTAACATAGACCCTTTCATTTAACATGTTTGGGGGGGGGTGAGATTGTGACCAGAGGAGGGAAAAACTTGTTCTGCTGCTCTTTTGCCAAAAGCTTCATCAGATCCAACCCCCAACGCAATCCAAAGAAAAACATAGTACCAAGACGCATTGCATAACATGAAAATCAAAAACACGCCTAAAAACTAAACAGTACACTTCTTTTCTTTTGGCTGTTCCCATCCGTTAGGGGTCGCCACAGTGGATCATCTGTTTCCATTTCTTCCTGTCCTCTGCATTTTGCGTTGTCACACCAACCACCTGCATGTCCTCTCTCACGACATCCATAAACCTTATCTTAGGCCTTCCTCTTTTCCTCTTACCTGGCAGCTCCATCCTTAGCATCCTTTACCCAATATACCCAGCATCCCTCCTCAGCACATGTCCAAACCAATGCAATTTTGCCTCTCTGACTTTGTCTCCAAACCACCTAACCTGAGCTGACCCTCTAATATACTGATTCCTAATCCTGTCCATCCTTGTCATACCCAGTGCAAATCTTAAACATTTTTAACTCTGCCACTTCCAGCACTGACTCCTACCTTTTTGTCAGTGCCACGGTCTCCAACCCATACAACATAGTTGGTCTCACTACCCTCTTGTAGACCTTCCCTTTCACTCTTACTGGTATCCGTCTGTCACAAATCACTCCTGACACTCCTCCACCCATTCCACCCTGCCTGTACTCTCTTCTTCACCTCTCTTCCACACTCACCATTACTCTGAACTGTTGACCCCAAGTACTTAAACTCATCCACCTTCGCCAACTCTACTTCCTGCATTCTCACAATTCCTCTATCCTCCCTATCATTCACACACACATATTCTGTCTTAGTCCTGCTGACCTTCATTCCTCTCCTCTCTAGAGCACATCTTCACCTCTCCAGGGTCTCATCAACCTGGTCCCTACTCTCACTACAGATCACAATGTCATCTGCAAACATCAAAGTTCATGGGGCTTCCTGTCTGATCTCGTCTGTCAACCTATCCATCACCACTGCAAATAAGAAAGGGCTCAGAGCTGATCCTTGATGTAATCCCACCTCCACCTTAAACGCATCTGTCACTCCCACTTGCAGACTTCACCACTGTCACACTACCCTCGTACATATCCTGTACCACTCTTACATACTTCTCTGCTACTCCTGACTTCCTCATACAATACCACAACTCCTCTCTAGGCACCCTATCATATGCTTTCTCCAAGTCCACAAAGACGCAATACAATGCCTTCTGACCTTCTCTATATTTCTCCATCAACACCCTCAGAGCAAACATCGCATCTGTAGTGCTCTTTTCTGGCATGAAACCATATTGCTGATCACTAATTATCACCTCCCTTCTTAATCTAGCTAAACTAAACTAAAAAACTAAACTAAAACTAAACAGTACACTGACAGCATATATTGTGATAATCATTCAATCCATTCCTAATTACACTGTTCTACATTCATGAAGAACAGAAACAGCACTAGTTTGAGTACCTAATTATTCTAAATCAAAGAGGTTTTTAGGGAAACCTAGTCCTTGTGTGAAAACTGTAGTGTGCTTGGAGGAATAGTGGGTCATGTTACTGAGGCTGTATCAATACCCCTCCCAGAGTCCCTGGTCCCTATCACTTGGATCCCAATCATGAACCAGTGGAGCCTATGAACCTGTAAAAGTTAGAGATTAAATTCAAAATGTATGGGGTTAAAAGAGAAAAAGGGGAATAATGAGATGCTGGGCCAATGACTGCCAGCTGGAACAAGTGCTCATGATTTTAGCTCAACCTTGATGAGAAAGCCCAGCATGGATCTCGGCAGAGATACTATTTTAGCTGATTTGCACCAGAGTTGGCTTTTGCTATGAAGACACCAAAGAATCTCCATAAAAAAATTAAAAAGAAAAGATTAAGGCATCTCAGAGGAGCTAGAGATCCATTCTACCTAACAGCTGAAACAAAAGCATCAAACTGTGAATGAAACAGCTCTAGTAATAGGGGTGGAGGGTGCAGCCAGTCACTATGCAGACACCACTGTTAAACTGCTGATAGATGGGGCCAGTCTAGCCACATGGCTAGCCAAAAGTAGAGTTGCTGTGACCAGAAATGTGAAGGATTCTCTAAAGGAAGATATGTTTACACCTTAGTAAACCCCCTAACAACTAAAAGGGTGTGCAACAGAAAGCTGTCAATAGGATATATGCAACTGGGAGCCATGGAGTCTTTGACTATAAAAAAGTCTCTATATGTGGGAGTCACATAAATCTAAATAAGCCGTGAACAAAAAATATTACAGTAACAGCATGTGACTGTGAAAATCAGATAGTAATTGTTGTATCCACTTTAAGTGAACCTAAACATTCTGAATCCATGGATTAGATTATAGGGAATCCTGGTTCCTGAAAGGAAAACACAGTGAGCATGATGGGGGAGGGCAAGCCACGTGGATAAATGGTAGGATATTGGCAAAGGCTCTTGCCACCCCCATAGTGCCTTTTTTAGGCAAGGCTCAAATTCTAAACCTACCACCCTAGAACACAAAAAAGTAAAAAAACTAAGGGTAATGCTGCTCAATGCCAGAAGTCTCAATCTCAAGATGCACGCACTCGAGGCCCTTCTCAGTATGGAGAACATCGATGTCTGTGCTGTGACAGAAACCTGTTTCAAGGCTCCTGAGAGCACCCCAGCACTAGCAGGTTTCACCTCATATCATGCGTTCCGGCCCCAAAATCCGGACAACACCAAGAAAGGAGGGGGGGTGTCCATATTCATAAAGGACACCCACACCTCAAGGTTGGTGGCAACGCACGATGCATCGGAGACCATCCAGGTGCAATTAACCACAGGCAAGACTGCTCTGCAATTTGTAGCATGTTACAGGCCACCCTCTCAAACTCAGGAACCTCACATGGCCTTCCTGAAAACAATGGAGGGGATAAATGTATCTCCAAACACCATCATACTAAGTGACTTCAACTACCCTAATATAGACTGGGAACACTACTCAAGCCCAAACACTCTAGCCCAAAGGTTCCTGGAGTTCATAAACTCAAATGCCATGGAACAACTAGTCACCATCCCCACAAGAGGAGAAAACGTACCTGATCTCATCATCACGAACATGGGATCACAATGTTCAACACCGGAAGTATACCCCTCACTGGTGAGATCAGATCATAAACTAATCTCGCTGGAGGTCCTCATCCCGCCCCCACCTGAAATAAAAAAGACCACAGTGAAAAACTTCTCAAAAGCCGACTTCACACTTCTAAAAACTAATGTGGTCTCCTTTAAGGCCCTGAGCCAGTGGTAAACATTACTCAAACCGCTGAATCACTTACAAATGCCTTCTACCAGCACCTACAGGACTGCATGGATCAGGCAATCCCAAACAAAACTAAGACTCTTTGTACCAAAGGCAAGCGTCCAGTCTGGTGGGCCCCAGCCATAAACAAGCTCTACAACAATAGGAGGAAGCTACTACAAGATAGAGCAAAATCCTTGAAAGGTAAGACACCTTTGATCATTATAAGTAAAAAACTAAGAGCTCTCATAAAATCATCCAAGGCAAATTTTGAGAGAAAAATCGCCAAGAACTCAAAAGACAATCATAAGGCCTTCTTTAGCTATGTTAGAAACCTAGGAGGAAACTCCCAGATATGCTCAGAATTAGTTCAAAATGATGTGAAGATTACTGAACCTACACACATTGCCAACATACTGGCTGACAGGTTCAGTGCAAACTTCTCCCAAAAGGAGAGATATCTATACCAGAGGATTGTAGCCCCCAAACATCTCCAACGCCCATGTGAGAACTGCTCTCTCCAAAGCAAAAACACAGCATCCATGGGACGGATGGTGTCCCCGGCTGTGTGCTCCACGAACTCAATGAGGAATTAAACCCGCAGTTAGGACAGCTGTTTAATCTTAGCCTCACCTCAGGATACGTACCAAGGAGTGGCGCATGGCGACTGTGGTCCCACTTCACAAGGGCGGTGCCTCCACCGACCCTGGAAATTACCGTCCCATTAGCTTGACAAGCCTTATCTGCAAAGCCATGGAGAGGATCATAATGGAACTCATAAATAAAGACATAGGGAACTTGCAGACTTTGGATCCAACCCAGTTTGGCTTTGTCAAAGGCAGATCATGCCTTTTAAACTTGGTTGACTTTTCGAGACAGTCACCAAGGCCATTGATGAGGGAAAGGCAGTCATACAGCCTACCTTGACCTGGCAAAGGCCTTGACACAATACCCCACTCAGGTATCATCGAAAAACTCATCAGCTTGAATGTAAACCCATACATCACAAGATGGGTTGCAAACTGGCTTAGTGACAGAACCCACAGGGTCAGAGTTGCTGGAGCCATGTCAGACTCAAAGCCTGTCACAAGTGGTGTCCCACAGGGTCAGTCCTGGGTCCACTCTTGTTCGGCATCTACTTTTCTGAAGTACAAGCAAACACAGGAGGGTTATGGCTGACAAAGTTTGCAGATGACTGCAAACTGGGCGCCATAGTCGAAAACACATCTGACACAGATATCCTTCAGAAGGGCCTCACAGAAGCGGATAACTGGTGCCAGAGCCATGGCCTAAAGTTAAATGCCAAGAAATGCATAGTCATACCCTTCGGGAAAAACAAGGTTACCCCTAGCTACCATATAGGTGGCAATCCACTGAGCACAGAAGAAGTCATCAGGGATCTGGGGACCCAGGTTGACAGTAGCCTTCGTTTGACACTCATGTTGCTAAAGTGGTTAGGAAAACCTTCTACATTGCCCACCTGATCATGAAGGGATTCACATCTAGATCAAGGGAGGTCATCGTCCCCCTGTACTCATCACTCATTAGACCTATGATTGAGTACAATGCCCCATTCAGAATGTATCTGACCCGACACCTGCAGCAGCTGGAAAGGCCCCAAAAGTTCCTCACCAAAAGGATAAAGGGTCTCAAAAATATGTCTTATGCTGCCCGACTGAAAGAACTCCAGCTCTATTCAGTCTCATACCGCTTGCTCAGAGGTGACCTGTGCCTGACATATAAGGCCATGTCAAACCCTGATTTGATGAATATGCTTCACCTCAAAAAATCTAGATCCCTCAGAACCACAAGGCGGGAGACTTAAACCTTGACACGGTTATTAATAGAACGTGCTGGAGGGACAGATTCATCACCCAGAGACTCCCTATGCTGTGTAACAAAATCCCGGTACATGTGAGGCAGAGCACCTTGCTGGCCTTGTTCAAGAGGAATCTTGACCAATGGATGGGGGATCGCAGATATACCCCAGGGATTACTTCAGTGTCACTGCTTGACAGAGGCACAGCAAAATAATAGGCATAGTTTTATTCAAACTAAAGGGGTGGCGAAAGCCAAATAACTATGGGCTAGGCTTATAAATGCCCTTGGGCAGATAGCCTAGTATGAACCTATGAACCTATATACCCCCACACACACATACAACACATATGTGTGTGTGTGTGTGTGTGTGTGTGTGTGTGATTTCATATACATATATATATATATATATATATATACATATACATATACATATACCCCCATTTGCATGTAAATAATTTGTGTATGCATATGTATGTGTGTGTGTGTGTGTGTATATATATATATATATATATATATATATATATATATATATATATATATACATATATACATATATATATATATATATATATATATATATATATATGTATATATACCCCCCCCACACACACACACACACACATGCAACACATATATGTGTGTGTGTGTGACTTCATATATATATATATATATATATATATATATATATATATATATATATATATATATATACACCCCCATATGCATGTAAATAATTTATGTGTATGCATATGTATGTGTGTATATATATATATATATATATATATATATATATATATCTACACACACACACACACACACACACACACACACACACACACACACACACACACACACAGGTCCACCTCAACCCATCGAAATTATGTTTCAACAAAACGTAAACAGGCAAACTCCTTTTCGTGAATGCACTTTTGCGAAAAGGCAACTAAGTGAAGAGCAATGGGGGCTGTTGCTTAGATCACGGCTCAGCGGGGATAAGGGAATATTCCCTTTTCCCCACTGTAGTGCGACCTCACAGTGAGAATATAAAAGTAGCGGGGTATGGGGGATGCAGGGGGGCTTGCCCCCTAGCATAAACGTGGCTCGTGCTTTTTTTTTCAGTTTATTTGTATTTCGTGACGGTACATTTTCATGAAAATGCACTTTCGCGAAAAAGAGCTCATCTGTTTAGATTTCGTTGAAATGTAATTTCGATGGGTCAAAGTAGACCCGCATACACAAATTATTTACACGCGTATGGGTGTGTATGTATGCATGTATCTATACATATATATATATATATATATATATATATATATATGTATGTGTGTGATTTTATATTATCTATATATATATATATATATATATATATATATATATATAAAATGTGTGTGTGTGTGTGTATAAAAAAGGCACACAGATGTTGATGTCCTTAACATTAATAAAACAAAAAAAATTGACATGTAATTATGGAACTTCTGAGACGCTATCTCCAAGCATGGAAGTAAACAGTGTTTATAATAAGACCCCCCCCACCTCCCATACAACCCCCACACTCTGAGCTGAATTTATATTCTAATCCCAAAGACTGTACAATGACAAGTAAATGGCATATTCCTGGATTCTACTTATGAGACAGTTTACTATCCAATGGTTTATGTAGGTATTAACATTTAAATGGGAGAGTTTATCAACAATGCCAATGTGTAGGAAGGTGCTGTGGGCCTTTGTGAGGCCTAGAAATGTGGTGTGTACAGATATCGCTCATCCATTGCTGCAGTAACCCTCTCAAAGATGTTAATCAGGTTAAGTAGGCAGGGTTTGCCCTTGACAAAAAATGAACTGGGTTGGGTCAAGAGTCTGTAGGTTACCTATGGCCTTATTTATTAATTCCATAATGATCCTCTCCAAAGCCTTACAGATGAGGCTAGTCAAACTTATGGGTCTAAATCTCCCTGGGTCAGTAAATGCCACACCTTTGTGCAGGGGGATAGCTGTTGCTGTCCTCCATTCATCTGGCACAGAGCTTGTTAGAGACTGATACTGAATAACCTCTGTAAAAGATTTGACAGGTCCTGTTTCTGGCTGATCACCAGGCAGCCTGGAATGCTATCCAGACTCATAGAAGCAGTGTTTCCAGACAGAAATTACTTTAAGGACTTGTTTTTGAAAGTTTTAACAGGGGGTGTAGATCTGGGTAAATGACTTGGCAATGTAAGGGGAGAGCCGGTGGGAGGTGAAGTTAGAGCTACATTTATCCACTAGTAAACTGGCTATGTCCTCAGGGTCCGAGTATGTGATATTTATTATTAGATCTCTGCTTTGCTGGACATGGTTTCTGACATTTCTAACATAGCTAAAGAAGGCTTTATGTTTGTTTTGCCTTGGTGGCTATTTTTACCAAGTATCTAGCTTTAGTTGACTTGATCAGGGGACTGGAGTTCCTTGTTAAGTTTAGTAAAGAGTGGTTTTGGCATTTTGAGAATTGATTTATTTTTGTGTGTAGTAAGTGTAGTAAGTGTTTTCTTTATTATAAAGCCTATTTATATTTAGGTTCAAACACGGGGTTTACTTTTGGAATTTGGTGTTGCATTCATTTGAGGAAGACAGATGCATCTTTGCAGCTATCAACATGTGCATAAAATTTTGTAGTGAATGATTCCACATATGCAGAGGGGTCATCATGATGGAAGGCACTTTTGAAATTAACCAGGTCAACACTCACGTTCTGTAAATTAGCCTTAGCATAATCTCTGAATACAAAAGTTATTTGTGATGCTTCTGGCTTTAGTATTACAGATCAATAGGCAAGTACTAGGCTAGCTGACCCTGCTGGACACTTTAAGCTGAGCCAATTTTCCTTTTTGTACTCGGAATAACCCATCCTATTTGGTTACAGAATGACCTTAACCATCCCATGGTCAATAATTATATATTACCCCTAATTAGAATAACTGGGATCATACCACAAATAATTTGAGTGGACCCATGCTTGGGATAAAGCATTTAGGAGCTGCATCTGCCCATTAGTAGTACAGGGGGGCACTCCTGTGGTATATTTTCTGCTTCCCATCTGTAGACCTAAGTTAATCTTGAAAGTGCAGAGGGATGTACTTTGTTTTATGTGGACTGTGAGTCTGTTCCCCAGCAGTGGTATCCTCTGCAAAATATACCTGTCCTCCAAACTGTTCTGTTCATGTTACAGAAGAGGTTTAGATCCCTAGAACATTCCATCCTTGAGAAAGAGAAGAATCTGCCCCCCTGGCCTTTGTGCAAGGACTCCTAGAACAGAACTTTTTCAATTGTCAGTTTTGAAATGGGGGAAAACAAGTCTCTTTGAGGAGTTCCTGGCAGCTGGATAATGTTCTGAAAGACCCCCTGTATGTAACATCCATTCATAGGGGGTTTGTGCAGGTTCTACTCAAACTGCTTTCCACAGTATTCTGCTCTGACAGAATGTAAGCAGCCTGCAGGGAGAGGTTGTGTTACATTACAACTCCGCCCCTTGCTTCTTTATGTATCACATGACAGTGATGTTGTCTGGCATAACTAGAAGAAATCCTGAAGCCCACAAATGGTTCAGGGTTTTGAATGTATTTACTAATGCCATAATTTCTTAGATGTGTATGTGCTTACTTTTGAAATGATTGTCCCAAACACCTTTCACCTTGACTCCACTGGGTACAGCTCTCAAAGCAAAGTCTGAAGCAACCATAGTTACACTGGGAAGGAGCTGATGAGTGAAATTGGAAAACTTGGATTCAGTAAACTGATCTAACCACCAGTGAAACCATCCATGGGACCGGATGGTGTCCCCGGCTGTGTGCTCCACTTAACTCAATGAGGAATTAAACCCGCAGTTAGGACAGCTGTTTAATCTTAGCCTCACCTCAGGATACGTACCCAAGGAGGGCGCATGGCGACTGTGGTCCCACTTCACAAGGGCGGTGCCTCCACCGACCCTGGAAATTACCGTCCCATTAGCTTGACAAGCCTTATCTGCAAAGCCATGGAGAGGATCATAATGGAACTCATAAATAAAGACATAGGGAACTTGCAGACTTTGGATCCAACCCAGTTTGGCTTTGTCAAAGGCAGATCATGCCTTTTAAACTTGGTTGACTTTTTTCGAGACAGTCACCAAGGCCATTGATGAGGGAAAGGCAGTCATACAGCCTACCTTGACCTGGCAAAGGCCTTCACACAATACCCCACTCAGGTATCATCGAAAAACTCATCAGCTTGAATGTAAACCCATACATCACAAGATGGGTTGCAAACTGGCTTAGTGACAGAACCCACAGGGTCAGAGTTGCTGGAGCCATGTCAGACTCAAAGCCTGTCACAAGTGGTGTCCCACAGGGTCAGTCCTGGGTCCACTCTTGTTCGGCATCTACTTTTCTGAAGTACAAGCAAACACAGGAGGGTTATGATGACAAAGTTTGCAGATGACTGCAAACTGGGCCATAGTCGAAAACACATCTGACACAGATATCCTTCAGAAGGGCCTCACAGAAACGGATAACTGGTGCCAGAGCCATGGCCTAAAGTTAAATGCCAAGAAATGCATAGTCATACCCTTCGAAAACAAGGTTACCCTAGCTACCATATAGGTGGCAATCCACTGAGCACAGAAGAAGTCATCAGGGATCTGGGGACCCAGGTTGACAGTAGCCTTCGCTTGACACTCATGTTGCTAAAGTGGTTAGGAAAACCTTCTACATTGCCCACCTGATCATGAAGGATTCACATCTAGATCAAGGGAGGTCATCGTCCCCTGTACTCATCACCATTAGACCTATGATTGAGCACAATGCCCCATTCAGAATGTATCTGACCCGACACCTGCAGCAGCTGGAAAGGCCCCAAAAGTTCCTCACCAAAAGGATAAAGGGTCTCAAAATATGTCTTATGCTGCCCGACTGAAAGAACTCCAGCTCTATTCAGTCTCATACCGCTTGCTCAGAGGTGACCTGTGCCTGACATATAAGGCCATGTCAAACCCTGATTTGATGAATATGCTTCACCTCAAAAATCTAGATCCCTCAGAACCACAAGCGCGGGAGACTTAAACCTTGACACGGTTATTAATAGAACGTGCTGGAGGGACAGATTCATCACCCAGAGACTCCCTATGCTGTGTAACAAAATCCCGCTACATGTGAGGCAGAGCACTTGTTGGCCTTGTTCAAGAGGAATCTTGACCAATGGATGGGATCTAGATATACCCCAGGGATTACTTCAGTGTCACTGCTTGACAGAGGCACAGCAAAATAATAGGCATAGTTTTATTCAAACTAAAGGGGTGGCGAAAGCCAAATAACTATGGGCTAGGCTTATAAATGCCCTTGGGCAGATAGCCTAGTATGAACCTATGAACCTATATACCCCCACACACACATACAACACACATGTGTGTGTGTGTGTGTGTGTGTGTGTGTGATTTCATATACATATATATATATATATATATATACATATACATATACATATACCCCCATTTGCATGTAAATAATTTGTGTATGCATATGTATGTGTGTGTGTGTGTGTGTATATATATATATATATATATATATATATATATATATATATATATATATATATATATATATATATATATATATATATATATATATATATATATGTATATATACCCCCCCCACACACACACACACACACATGCAACACATATATGTGTGTGTGTGTGACTTCATATATATATATATATATATATATATATATATATATATATATATATATATATACACCCCCATATGCATGTAAATAATTTATGTGTATGCATATGTATGTGTGTATATATATATATATATATATATATATATATATATATCTACACACACACACACACACACACACACACACACACACACACACACACACACACACACACAGGTCCACCTCAACCCATCGAAATTATGTTTCAACAAAACGTAAACAGGCAAACTCCTTTTCGTGAATGCACTTTTGCGAAAAGGCAACTAAGTGAAGAGCAATGGGGGCTGTTGCTTAGATCACGGCTCAGCGGGGATAAGGGAATATTCCCTTTTCCCCACTGTAGTGCGACCTCACAGTGAAAATATAAAAGTGGGGGGGTGGGGGGGAGGCGGGGGGGCTTGCCCCCTAGCATAAACGTGGCTCGTGCTTTTTTTTTCAGTTTATTTGTATTTCGTGACGGTACATTTTCATGAAAATGCACTTTCGCGAAAAAGAGCTCATCTGTTTAGATTTCGTTGAAATGTAATTTCGATGGGTCAAAGTAGACCAAGATACACAAATTATTTACACGCGTATGGGTGTGTATGTATGCATGTATCTATACATATATATATATATATATATATATATATATATATGTATGTGTGTGTGATTTTATATTATCTATATATATATATATATATATATATATATATATATAAAATGTGTGTGTGTGTGTGTATAAAAAAGGCACACAGATGTTGATGTCCTTAACATTAATAAAACAAAAAAAATTGACATGTAATTATGGAACTTCTGAGACGCTATCTCCAAGCATGGAAGTAAACAGTGTTTTTAATAAGACCTCCCCCCTCCACCTCCCCATACAACCCCCACACTCTGAGCTGAATTTATATTCTAATCCCAAAGACTGTACAATGACAAGTAAATGGCATATTCCTGGATTCTACTTATGAGACAGTTTACTATCCAATGGTTTATGTAGGTATTAACATTTAAATGGGAGAGTTTATCAACAATGCCAATGTGTAGGAAGGTGCTGTGGGCCTTTGTGAGGCCTAGAAATGTGGTGTGTACAGATATCGCTCATCCATTGCTGCAGTAACCCTCTCAAAGATGTTAATCAGGTTAAGTAGGCAGGGTTTGCCCTTGACAAAAAATGAACTGGGTTGGGTCAAGAGTCTGTAGGTTACCTATGGCCTTATTTATTAATTCCATAATGATCCTCTCCAAAGCCTTACAGATGAGGCTAGTCAAACTTATGGGTCTAAATCTCCCTGGGTCAGTAAATGCCACACCTTTGTGCAGGGGGATAGCTGTTGCTGTCCTCCATTCATCTGGCACAGAGCTTGTTAGAGACTGATACTGAATAACCTCTGTAAAGGATTTGACAGGTCCTGTTTCTGGCTGATCACCAGGCAGCCTGGAATGCTATCCAGACTCATAGAAGCAGTGTTTCCAGACAGAAATTACTTTAAGGACTTGTTTTTGAAAGTTTTAACAGGGGGTGTAGATCTGGGTAAATGATTTGGCAATGTAAGGGGAGAGCCGGTGGGAGGTGAAGTTAGAGCTACATTTATCCACTAGTAAACTGGCTATGTCCTCAGGGTCCGAGTATGTGATATTTATTATTAGATCTCTGCTTTGCTGGACATGGTTTCTGACATTTCTAACATAGCTAAAGAAGGCTTTATGTTTGTTTTGCCTTGGTGGCTATTTTTACCAAGTATCTAGCTTTAGTTGACTTGATCAGGGGACTGGAGTTCCTTGTTAAGTTTAGTAAAGAGTGGTTTTGGCATTTTGAGAATTGATTTATTTTTGTGTGTAGTAAGTGTAGTAAGTGTTTTCTTTATTATAAAGCCTATTTATATTTAGGTTCAAACACGGGGTTTACTTTTGGAATTTGGTGTTGCATTCATTTGAGGAAGACAGATGCATCTTTGCAGCTATCAACATGTGCATAA
Organism: Protopterus annectens; assembly: GCF_019279795.1. Lineage (NCBI taxonomy): Eukaryota > Metazoa > Chordata > Ceratodontiformes > Protopteridae > Protopterus > Protopterus annectens. The sequence continues at coordinate 652,490,268 of NC_056746.1, forward strand.
AATTTTGTAGTGAATGATTCCACATATGCAGAGGGGTCATCATGATGGAAGGCACTTTTGAAATTAACCAGGTCAACACTCACGTTCTGTAAATTAGCCTTAGCATAATCTCTGAATACAAAAGTTATTTGACGATGCTTCTGGCTTTAGTATTACAGATCAATAGGCAAGTACTAGGCTAGCTGACCCTGCTGGACACTTTAAGCTGAGCCAATTTTCCTTTTTGTACTCGGAATAACCCATCCTATTTGGTTACAGAATGACCTTAACCATCCCATGGTCAATAATTATATATTACCCCTAATTAGAATAACTGGGATCATACCACAAATAATTTGAGTGGACCCATGCTTGGGATAAAGCATTTAGGAGCTGCATCTGCCCATTAGTAGTACAGGGGGGCACTCCTGTGGTATATTTTCTGCTTCCCATCTGTAGACCTAAGTTAATCTTGAAAGTGCAGAGGGATGTACTTTGTTTTATGTGGACTGTGAGTCTGTTCCCCAGCAGTGGTATCCTCTGCAAAATATACCTGTCCCTCCAAACTGTTCTGTTCATGTTACAGAAGAGGTTTAGATCCCTAGAACATTCCATCCTTGAGAAAGAGAAGAATCTGCCCCCCTGGCCTTTGTGCAAGGACTCCTAGAACAGAACTTTTTCAATTGTCAGTTTTGAAATGGGGGAAAACAAGTCTCTTTGAGGAGTTCCTGGCAGCTGGATAATGTTCTGAAAGACCCCCTGTATGTAACATACATTCATAGGGGGTTTGTGCAGGTTCTACTCAAACTGCTTTCCACAGTATTCTGCTCTGACAGAATGTAAGCAGCCTGCAGGGAGAGGTTGTGTTACATTACAACTCCCGCCCCTTGCTTCTTTATGTATCACATGACAGTGATGTTGTCTGGCATAACTAGAAGAAATCCTGAAGCCCACAAATGGTTCAGGGTTTTGAATGTATTTACTAATGCCATAATTTCTTAGATGTTTATGTGCTTACTTTTGAAATGATTGTCCCAAACACCTTTCACCTTGACTCCACTGGGTACAGCTCTCAAAGCAAAGTCTGAAGCAACCATAGTTACACTGGGAAGGAGCTGATGAGTGAAATTGGAAAACTTGGATTCAGTAAACTGATCTAACCACCAGTGAAACTCAGTACAAGGACTTGGAAATACTGAGAATGCTGGAGTTAGGTCCAGACTGATTTGTGAAACCACAGATTTTCCTCATTTATATATGGCAAGAGGGATCATCAAATTGCAGAAGCCATATATGTTAATATTTTTATTTCTGTTGACCAGGAATGTCCGACTGGGTAGGAAATTACATCAGCAGACACATTTGCTAAAGTGAAAACAAACAACTCAATGTATCTAGTAGTATGAGACTTGTTGCTTATGGAGGTGAAGAAATTCAAACCGAAGGTTCAGTGATGCTTTCATGTTACTTGGCCGAGGACTGTTATAACTTGTTATTCTATGTAGTCCAAAGACTAGTGCAATCTTTATTGGGTCTCAAAGATAGTTTAAGAATGAATCTGCTTTCTTTTGCTAAAGAAGTTCATCATGTAAGTGCGTTTCAGAGTTCTAATTTTTCTGAAGCCATTTTCTCAGAGTATGCTGATGTTTTCAATGACAAGTTAAGCAAACTTCTAGTTGTGAAGTTAGACCAAGAGGTCACTCCAGTAGTCAGACCAGCAAGAAGAGTTCCAATAGTTATGCAGGACAAAGTTAAGGTTTAGATGAATAAAATGGTGCAGCAAGGAGTGATCTGGCCAGTCACAGAACCAAACGGGTGTCGTACATGGTAGCAGATCACATAAAAGGCTCAGATGAAATCAAAATATGTATTGACCCAAGAGATCTGAACAAACCATTGAAGAGACAGTATCATCCAATGAACAGAGTCAAAGAGGTCTCAGCCTTAATACCAAATGCCACATTTTTCTCTGTCTTGGATGCAAAGAGTTTGTGCTTGATCGCAAATCTTCATTTCTAACTACTTTTGGTACTCAGTTTGGTAGATACAGATTCCTAAGGATGTCATTTTGGAATGAATTCTGCAAGTAAAGTCTTTCAGCATGCAACATAGCAAATCTTTTCGGGTTATCCTTATGCCATAATAATAGATGATTTATTGGTTGGAGGCAATGGTGAAGCAGAGCATGATAGTAACCTCAAGAAAGTTCTAGACATAGTATGTAAAGTAAACTTGAGGCTCAATCCTCTGAAGTGCAAATTCAGACTTCCAGAAGTTACATACGTAGGTCATTTGTTCACAAGTGCAGGCTTGAGACCAGACCAAGCAAGCAGCTATTCTTCAGATGTCAGCACCAGACAATGTACAAGCTCTGCATCGTTTTCTAGGCATGGTCAACTATTTAGGCAAGTTTATACCAGACTTCAGTAAGTTGACAGCACCTTTAAGAGAGCTAATGCACAAAAATGTTGTGTTGTCATGGTTGGAAAAGTACTGGAAGGCATCTGAAGACCTTAAGCAGAAAACTGCTACCCCACCTACATTAAGATACTATGATGTGAACAAACCAGTTATTCTTTCCTGTGATGCTTCAAAATTTGGTCTTGGCACAGTTATACTTCAAGAGGGCAGACCTGTAGCCTATGCATCTAGAATACAAACCCAAACTGAGATGCAGTATGCACAAATTGAGAAGGAGATTTTGGCAATAGTATTTGCATGTTCCAAGTTTCATGATTATATTTATAGTTGAGCTATTCAGATTGAAACTGACCACCAACCTCTAGTTACTAGTCTAAAGAAGCCTATGCATTCTGCTACAGCAAGATTACAAAGAATGATGCTCAAATTGCAAAAGTACAATTTCAAAATGGTCTACATGAAAGGGAAATTGCTCTATCTGGCTGATACCTTATCGGGATCACAAAGAAATAAGACAGAACAGCTTGTCACAGAGAATTTTGACTTTGATGTGATGTCAGTGCATAATTTTTCTACCACTAGACTTGATGAGTTGAGAGATCACACTCAGACTGATCCAATTTTGCAGAAGATCAATCCCTACATTAATGTTGGATGCCTGTCAAAGCAATCGAGTGTACAACTTGAAGTGCAAACCTATTTTCCTTACAGAGATGAATTGTTGGAAGATGGCATTATTTTCCAAGGTCCTAAAATTGTTGTTCCTGCTTCCTTACAACAAGAGTTTATCCAGATTTTGCATCGTGGTTACCCAGGATCTGCATCCACCAAGAGAAGAGAAGAGCGAGAAAATTAGTATTTTGGCCTTCATTACCAAAAGACATTGATAAAAGTACTTTCTTCTTGTTCAGTATGCAAATAAAGTACTTTCTTCTTGTTCAGTATGCAACAGTACTAGACCGCATTTGCAAAGAGAACCACTTCAGCTAAGTCAGTTCCTGAACTACCTTGGTCAACAGTTGCAACTGATATCTTTGAGTGGAACAATCAACACTACTTGGGGTTTTGATAGACTTACTCGAACTGGTTTGAGATTGATCTACTACCTAACTAACATCCACTGCTGTTATTACTAAGTTGAGACATAATTTCTCAGTTCATGGTAGTCGACACAAAGTTCTTTCTGACAATGGCACTCAATTTACTAGCCAATTGTTTCAGAAATTTGCAAAAGAATGAGACTTTATACATGTCACTAGTAGTCCTGAATATCCTCAGTCGAATGATCTAGCTGAACATGTAGTACAGAGTGCAAAGCAATTACTTGAAAGGTCAAAGTGTGACAATACCGAGGTGTTCTTGAATTTGCTTAATCTCAGAACATATCCCATGACGATATTCTTGGCTCACCTTCTCAAAGATTACTTTCAAGTCAAACTAGAACTACGCTACTCATTACTTCCAATTTATTGAAGCCTAAACCTAAGAACAATAAAACCATCATGGCTCAACTGGTTAAGAAGCACAATATCCAGAAATCTAGTTACAACAGATCTAGTAGATTACTTCATCTGTTAAGGGAAGGAGAGATGATACGAATCCAGACAACAAAAGGTTTTGATTGAATTAGACAGATTACAGGCATCTGTGCTGAGCCAAGATCCTACCTGGTAGACTCTGAAGGTGTGGAATACAGGAGGAACCGTAGAAATCTTTTTTTCCTGTACCAGAATCATTATCATCATCACAACATTGTTTCTGTGATGCAGACTTCAAATACATACCAAAATGTGTTCAAAATTCTGATTCCATTCAAGAAAATGTTCTGAACATTCCACAGTTCAAACATTTTGCAGAGACAATTCCAGTTGCTAAATCTAATTCCCAGTTTTATGTCACACGATATGGACGAATATCAAAACCTAGTGTGAAATACGCAGCAATTTGGCCTTGATTGTGTATATATATATATATATATATATATATATATATATATATATGTGTGTGTGTGTGTGTGTGTGTGTGTGTGTGCTTAGTACTGTATAATGCATGACAAAGAATTACCTGTGATTTCTGCATGCTAAATGGATTCATAAGGTTGTATGATCTATTTCTCAAAGAGGGAGGATGTATATCAGACTACAGGTGAAGTGTGCTGTATCTTTAAGCATGTCAAGGCTGTATGTGCACATATGAATTCCACACATGTGCAATCCCTAGTGCCATTTTTGTAAGAGCAGCCAGAGTGAGAGGATGCATGATTGCAGTTGTTAGTTTGTACATAAATTAAGTTAAAGTCAGTAAACTTCTATAGTGATGTCTTTGTATAAAATAAAGCTGCTTGAACAGCACCCACAAAAACACTTCTATTGTGTCCAAAGTAGGGGAGTGACCACCACCAATTGTGAACTGTCTAGCAGGCATTCTAGAAAAAAATTATTCTGTCAGAAGGATAAGGGATAATCTTTCCGACCTGATCTGAAAACCTAGGCTGTGAAACAGATTTCTGCTAAAGAGTAGAGACTCCTGGTGGCTTTAAATAGAGTGCAAAAATAAGGAAGTCATCTAAGAAGTGAAAATACAATGCCTTTTAATTTGCAAAAAGCAAACACTGGTGTTTAAACACTTTATGAATACAATACCATTGGTGCTGTGGACAAACCAAAGGTTAAAGAACATGACCAAAAATGTGAACCAGAAACATAACATCTTTAAAAAAGTGTCAGTTTCTGTGAATGGGTATATAGTGGTCAGCATCTTTTAAAGCCAAAGATACTAAGAAACTTTGGAGAGGGGTCAGGAGTAAGAGATGGGCAGAGAAAGCATTTTGAATGTTGGAACCTCAATAGTGATCTTAAGGACAGATCCCAAAGACAGGTGTTCAGGTTCTCTCCTTCTTGGGCATCAGAAATCTTCTTGACTAGAATCCTTCTCGTTGCTCTTCTGGTACAGGTTCTATTACTCTATGGGAAAGCATAGTAGCAATGATTGGGGGGGGGGGTGACAATAGGTTTGTTTTTTGAGGGTGGGAAGGAATTCTATGAGTGAGGTAAGAGAATCCCATTGCCATCTGTACCCATTCCTAATGATTCCTAGTACCCAAGAATGGGTTGTAACTTGGTGCAACAGAGATTAATAAAGAAAAAAATTATCTTAAAGGTTTAGAAGGGTGTCAAGCTAAACAATAGGAATAGGGAAGAAAGCATGAAATAGTCATTTTTAACTTGAGACTGGTTCCTGGGAGCTCCTCTCATTTTCTTAGGGGCTTGCCACTGCTTAATTGTTGCTTTCTTGATTTTTGTTGTGTTTGCTAATAAGCTTTTCTATAAATTTGTCCTAGACTAGAAGAAATTCCTGCAACACTTTGGAATAAGGAACTGAAAATGTTGCATCATCCCTTGAATTGGCTTCTCTCTTTCTTCAAACCTATTTACAATTTCTACAAATGAAAATCACAAGAAAAGCTCTTTATCCGAGGGCTTTAAGAACTTAAAAGAGTTAACATCTTCAGTACATTTTGGGTACATAATCATTCAAATCTGCATGATTCATCCAGTTGTTGCAGCCCTAGATACTGCATCAGCAGCATCACATGAGCATCTCAAAGAGTTTTTGGTAACTTGAGTGATTGAAGAAAGCAAGAAAACCAAAAAGGATTTAGATTCTGAATTAGTCAAGTCAACTGTAGCCTTTTTCATGTCACCAAAAATGTCAAAATGAAAGGTTTTTATATGCTAAGGTTTAAGAAGCATACACTTTGTTTTCCAATTTGTTATAGGTTCTGATGACATTGTCAAGAGTGAACTGGATTTGATGCAGCCAAAAGTTTACAGCTAGATTACTGAAGCAAAACTACTGAAGAGTTAAGCCCTGAGGTTACGGAACAGGTACTTGTGGGACTGACAGTTTATCAAATTTCCCAGGGGACTGACAGTTTATCAAATTTCCCAGGAGTAGGAAGTTGGCTATCGAGGAAGTACTGGCTGAATAAAAACAACTCTCAAGTGGTAGTATAACCAAGGATAAAGTCACAGGTTTGAGAGTTTCCACATTCAGCAGTTCACAGTACATCTGCTGAAATTAGGATATCTCCTTATGCACGCCAAGTCCTTCATTCTTGCTCAAGTATAACAGCAGGGCAGTTCCTCCAGAAGAGGAGCAGAAGGAATATTTTCTTTAGATTCTGATTCCCACATTTTAGGAAAAGAGACTTGAAGCACAGTTTAAGCCAACCTCCTTTATGTCAAAATCACATTCTGGATCAGAAGGAGAAGTACATCTTTTTCAATAAGTAGCAGAGATCTTTTTCAATGAGTAGCTGCTGAAGAAACAGCCCAAAGTGAATGGAAATTGGAACTTAACCTTTGGAGGAAAAAAAAGAATGTCTCTTTACTTGAGGTGGATGAAGTGGAAAGGTGCTTAACTTTATGAGTCTTTTTATTCTAGGAGACTCTGAAGAAAACATCTGCTCTGTCATCTGGTCCTCTTCCTGAGTGCTTTCTGCAGAACATTTACATCCCCTTCTGAGTGGATTAAACACAGTTCTCCCTTCTCTATAGATAATGCACATCAAACCCTTGAAAACAAGACAGACCCCCAACCCTTAGCGGCTTTCAGGGGGGGCAACATCAGACTGGTCAGAAGCAACATTCTCTGTCATGGGAACAGCAAAGTCATCCATTAAGAGCCTGGGAACAAAGGAGGTTGGAAGCAGCAAAAAAGAATCCCTTCTAACAACTTTCTTCTTGACAACCAGAAAAGAGATGTCGGAGGTACCAGCACTACACACCATGGCTCAAGTAAGTGCTTTAGGTCATTCTCTACAAAAAGTCTGAAGAAAACTGGCTCCTGATGGTCTTAGGCTTGAATGAGAAGAAACTGGAGCATGACCATATGTCACTTTTTTGCCTTAAATAGAAAAGGCAGGCAGGATTGGAATCTCAATATAGGATTTAATGTCTACACAAGCACTTTCCCTTTCTCTCAGACACAAGCCAAAAACAATAATAGTTCTCAAAGAAAATGGAAGGAAAGTTCCCAGTGGGGTACTCAGTCATAAATTTAAAAAAACTAACTGACCACCAAACCACTGAAAATGTAGTGAAGAGGGAGTCTTAAAGATAGCATCAATGGCAAGAAAGTTCGGAATGCCAATGCCTTTATGAGCATGTGAAAGGTGCCTAAAGGTTAGGATACTGGATAGCTGTCCAATCCTTGGCAGAATGCACCTCATACAGTTTAGACTACTGCAACAGTGATCTAATGATGAGCATCTGTCTGAATTTCTAGATGTGTGAAGAAAAAGAAGTTATGTACTCACCATAACGTTCCATGTATGTAGTCCATCTCGCCGAACATTATTACGTGTGGGTTCGGAGCTGATCCTCAGCTCCGACTTGGCCGCTTAGAAAGCCTGAAAACTTCTGATTGGCTCATGGCTAATAGGTATCCCATGGTGCATGCGTACATTCCCCAGATCTTGTTTGCTACTAGTCTATCAGGATAAGACAGGAAAAAGGACAAAAGTCCAGAAGAATAAATTGTAATAAAAGCGCCCTTGTGGTATAAACCACTGTAGAAAAGGGAAAAACTGTTTCCAGATCCTCCAGGAAGGGGGCTGGTGGGTGGGTTTGTAATAATGTTCGGCGAGATGGACTACATACATGGAACGTTATGGTGAGTACATAACTTCTTTATGTTATGTAGTCCTATCTCGCCTCCATTATTACGTGTGGGACAGCGTCTCTAGCATCTTGAATGGGTGGCTCACTGGAAAATACTCCTGAGTACCGTGGAACCAAACGAGGGTCTACCCCTGGAAGTTAAATCCAATTTATAATGGGAAATGAAGGTATGAGGGGTAGCCCATGTTGCTGCTGCACATATATTATCAATAAGTGTCATGGCTTGGAAAGCAGCAGAAGTAGAAAAGGACCTTGGAGAATGTGCTTTAACTTTAAAGGGTAACTCCTTTCCCTGAGAACTGTAAATAAAGGAAATATAACTAGAGATCCAGTTCAATAGTGTAACCTTGGAAACTGGCAAGCCCATTCTCGCCTCAGTAAAAGAAACAAACAGCTGTTCTGATTTTCTAAATCCTTTGGTCCTGAGGATATAGAAATGCAGTTATCTATGCACATCCAATTGGTGGAATGTATACTCTGCTTTATTGGAGTGATTAGGGAAGAACACTGGCAATTCAATTGTTTGGTTTAAGTGAAATTGAGAACAGACTTTAGGAATAAAAGAAGGATTGGTCTGGAGAGAAACCCTGTCTTTGTGAAAAATTAAATATGGAGGTTTAACTGACAGGGCCTGTAATTCAGAAACTCATCTGGCTGAGATTATTGCTACCAGAAAAGAGTATTCCAAGTCAGGAATTTCAACGGACAACTATGGGCTGGTTCAAAAGGTGGCAGAGTAACTCTAGACAGGACTAGATTCGGGTCCCAAGGAGAAATGAGGTCTTGCACAGGAGGTCTTAACATCATGGAACCCCTAAGAAAAGATTTGCACAGTTTGTAAGACATAAGACTGGAATCATTAATCCCCACATGAAAATTAGATATTGCTGCTAGCTGAACTCGGAGTGTAGCAGCCGCTGAACCCTGGTGAAAGAGTTCTGAAAGAAACTCTAGAACAATAGTAATGGGAGCTGTAAATGGATCAACTTCTCTGTTGTGTGCCCATATAGAAAATCTCTTCCATTTACTGTGATACAATTTTCTAGTCGAAGGCTTGTGAGAAGAGGTAATAATATGCGTTACAGCTGGAGACAGATCATGAAGCCTGACTACTGATGGAACTGGAGCAGCCATGCTGTCAGTTTGAGAGTGTGGAGACTGGGGTGAAGAGAATCTGTCATGTGTGTCAGGAGGTCTGGCACTGGGTCCAGAGTCCAGGGATAGTCTAACAGGTGAGGCCCGAGGAAAGGGAAACAAATCTGACGAGGTCAGTAAGGAGTGATGAGGATCATCTTGCTTCCCAACAACATTGCTTTCTGTATGACCTTGGGGATGAGTGGAAATGGAGGAAAAGCATAAAGGAGTCCCGGGGGCCAATCGTGGACTAGTGCATCTCTTGGAGACTCTCCCAGAGGGGGGATGAGAGAGAAAAAGGTGCTGCATTTGGTGTTGATGGGGCTGGCAAAGAGGTCGCAGCAGGGTTGCCCCCACTTGTGGAAGATCATACTGGCTATTTTCTGGTTCAAGGACCATTCGTGAGGTAACAATATAGCCCTGCTTAGCTTGTCCGCTATCACGTTGGAAGTCCCCAGGATGTGTGTTGCAATGAGAAAGCATTGGGAAGAAATCGCCCAATTCCAAACTCGCAGAGGGCCTCTCGACATAAGGGGTATGATCTGGTCCCCCCTTGTTTGTTTAGATACCAGACTACCAACATGTTGTCAGTCTGGATAGCTATTGTCCCGAGATGGAGAAAGTTGTGAAGTGCTTGCAATGCTAGAAGCACCGCACTCATCTCTAGGACACTGATATGCAGATGGGACACCTGATCTTGCCATGTGCCTTGGACACTCCTGCCAAGATAATGCCCCCCTCCCACCCTGAGAGGCATCCGTGGTCACAGTGGCAAAGGGTTGGTGCGGTACAAAGGGAGTCCCTGTGATAAGATGACCTGGTTGAATCCAGCAGCGTAGGTCCTTTTTGCAAGAATCTATAATCAGAATCTGATGATGTAGAGGCAACTGCTGGAAAGACCACTGGGATGACAGGAGCCATTGGAGTATTCTCATATGTAGTCTTGCTAAAAGTACCAAGGTTATGGTCGATGCCATAGTTCCGAGAAGCTGCAACACCACCTTCACTTTGACTCTTCGAAGGGGAAGTATCCTGTAAATTTGTTGCACAAGATTCTGTATTCTGTCTGTAGGTAGTCTGGCTGTCATATCGACCGTGTCTATGTTTGCTCCTATAAAGGTTATAGACTGAGTGGGCAAAGTAGAGGATTTTTCCCAGTTTATCGAGATTCCCAACTGGGAACAGAGCTTGATTGTGGAATCTCTTGATTGAATTAGGTGATGCCTGGTGGTGGTGGTAGTCAGGAGCCAATCATCCAGGTATGGAAAGACTTGGATTCCCTGATGCCTCAAATGAGCTGTGACTACTGCCATGCACTTGGTGAACACCTGGGGGGCTGAGGTGAGACCAAAGAGCAGCGCCCAAAACTGGTAATGATTGGCTCCCAGCAGGAAGTGTAGGTAGCTCCTTGATGCTTTGTCCATCATTATGTGGTAGCAGGCATCCTGGAGATCTATTGAGCACATCCAGCTGTCTCTCCCTAACAGAGGGAGTATGGATTGTAGAGTGACCATTCGGAACTTCGACTTTTTTACATACTCATTTAACCTGCTGAGGTCTAGGATGGGTCTTCCAGTCCCCTGTTCTTTTTGGAACTAAAAAGAACCCGGAGTATGTTCCGAATCCTGTCTGGTCTGTTGGGACCTTTTGGATGACTCTTTTTAATAGCAGCTTTTTTATCTCTATAGCCGCTTGATTCCCTGTGATTGGGTGGTACATCTGGGATCCTTTTCGGAGGGTGTGGTGGAAGGGAAAAAGGTATAGAGTAATCTCTGGTGATAATGTCTTGTACCTGCTTGTCTCGAGTGAGATTTAGCCAGGCTTCTGGGTACAAGGACAGGTGACCCCCGACCAACTCCAGAGATGCACAGTTGGGTTCCACATCAGGAACGTTGATAGAGATGGTCACGAAAGGAATCGCGACCTCCCTGATTTTGTGGGCATCCCCTGCCTCTAGGGCATTTACCATTATTTCCTCCTCCCCTGCCTCTGAAGGAGGCATCACCCTGTGTGTCCTGGAAAGGTCTCTGTGATTTCTTGAACCACATTTTGCCACTCTTCTGACCTTTAGGGTAAGGTCTAGAAGGAACAGTAAAACGGACTCCCATGGCAGAGAGAGTCTTTCCTTCCTGCTTACATCTGGTGAGGGTATCTTTCACCTTGGGTCCAAAAAGAGAGGATCCATCCACGGGAGCATTGATGAATGTAGACTTGAAAGGCTCAGTAAAGTTGCACAGACGCATCCAGAAATGTCTCCTTAAGGAGACTCCTGAACCTGCCGTCCTACTCACACCATCAGCTGCGTACAAAATCAGCCGCATGGAGGAGTTAACAATAGATGTGTGAGTAGCCAACTTAGCTGACACTGTAGATGGGCCTGCTTCAGTAGAGGTACCCTGAAGAGTATCTCCTAACTCCTTTAGAAGATCTCTCTGAAGTCTTGTAAAATGTGATAGTTCAGTGATCGAAGTGTAAAAGCCGCTGAACAGAAGATACGCTTCCCGTACATATCCATCATTTGGGATTCCTTATTAGGTGGATGGATAGAAAAAGAAGTCTCTGCTAGCTCCTTCTTAGTGGCCGCCACCATCACCATGGCAACAAAAGGTAAACCCTTGGATAAAAATTCTTTGTCTTTAGGGGGCGGAAAGAAATTTATTCGGCCTCCTGGGGACTGGTTCCATGGCATCAGGAGTCTGCCATGCTTTCTGACTCAAGATCCAGTAATTCGTCAAATGGAGGAGACACCCATGAAGCTGAGGGTTGAGACCAAAAGCCTTCAGGAACACTGACTCCTCATTGGATGGGGTAACGGTGAGTCAGCCGCCTCTCTGCCTGAGGATCTCCAAACTGTCTGCAGAGGAGACTTCTTCAGAGGATGACTTAGGGGACCCCTCCGACTCATCGGGGAAGTCTACATGCTTCCTCTTACATGATCTCTTCCAAGGGAGCTCTTCATCGGGGTCTTCTGGGGAGGTCTTGGAAGATTGGGGGCCACTCAAATGGGGGTCCTGAGGTTGTGAGTCTCTACCATCCCGGGTGAGAGAGAATGCTGAGACCGTAGTCGGAGCTTGAGGGAGTATAGCATGGGTACTCCTGCGTGGTACTGATGAACTATCCAACATGCTCCTCATACTCACTTGGCAGCACAGGTACTATGATGAACTAAAAATATACAAGTCTCTGGCCAAATGACCATATATACACCAAGTCCAAAAAAGACAATGGGATGCAGGGCATACGTAAAACAAAAACATTTTTTATTTCAGTGATCCACAAACCAAAATGTTAATCCATTTGGCGTTGCAGTTTAAAAAAAAAAATAAAACAAAGTCAATTTCTTATAATACTGTTCAGTGCACACAGGCTTCAGAATACAAGTTGTCTTATAATATGAAGATGTACTCACCTTTCAGTTCTTTAAAAAAAAATGTAATTTTGCATATACAATCCACAGTTAGCCCCAAATGGACCCTTACTCCACACTTCGAGTTTTCCTTTATATGATTCTCTATGTAAGGAATTAACTTCCTGACTTCCTGACTTCTGTTTTATGTGTGTGTGTGTGTGTGTGTGTGTGTGTGTGTGTGTGTGTGTGTGTGTGTGTATATATATATATATATATATATATATATATATATATATATATATATATTTTGGTCCACTATGTAATCTCGAAATACTGAAATCTCAAATTTCAGTATTTCGAAATTACATAGCCGAAAACCCAACCACAACACAATTCCAAAACAGCATAATCGCGAAATTCAAAATCCAGAAGGTACGCTACACATACAGCACACACAAAGACACACACAACCCCCCAACCACAATCAAATAAATTCTTCTACACTACAGATAAGCAGGGGGGCAAGCCCCCCCTACACCCTCCTACTTACATATTCTAGCTCTGAGATCACACAGACGCAAACGAAACTCACACCCACACTTTTCACAGTGCCCCCCACACACACAAAGTCACAATACACACTTACACACACTAAAGCCCCTAACCAACACTCTTACACATACATACTTACCTAACCTTCCACCCATCCATGCACACACTGCACCAGTGAAAGTAGAAATTCAACATCTCCGTGCTTCGGGATTTTGAATTTCACGCTTCTGCCGGTTTCCTGAAATTCGGGATTTCAGTATTTCAAGATTACGTAGTGGACCCATGTATATATATAAATCCTGTTTGAGCATTGTTAATCATGTTTGGTAAAATTAATTATATTTGCTAAAATAGAGAAAAAGTTTATAATCAACATTTAAGAGAGAAATGGGACAATAGGAAGAACAGAGAGATTTGTTCTTTATCTTGCTTTAATATAGGTACATGATGGGGGACATTAAATGTAGATTGGATTTCCTTACAGGCTTTTAATAAGTTAACTTCACTATCATGTAGTAATTTATACAATTTGGATCCAATAGCATCCACACCTGGTATTTTATTATTCTTTAATTTTCTCACTTGATCTTTAATTTCTCAGAAAAATGATCTGTCAATTCTTCTAATTTGTTCTTTGGTTAACTTATGATGAAAATTATCTTTTAAAAATACATCTAAGTTGGCACTGATTAAACTATTGTTTGTGTTTTTTGTAAGCTCATTATGTTTCTTAAGGCACTGTAGATTATCTTTTAAAGCTGTCATTTTGTATTCCTTCCACCAAACTTAAAAGTGATTTCTCTAATATGATTTTAATTCACTAATTTTCTTTGTACTAAAAGCCAATTTAAATTAGTTTTAATTTCTCCAAATTGATGGACAACTAATGACTTAAGATTTCAACATATTTAGTTTTATAAAGTTTTCAATTCTATACGAGCAGAAAATTAAATTTATCTTTAAAACCAAATAAAATATCTATTTTGGACTGTAAAATATGATGATCATTATCCAATTCCTTTCTTTTGTGTATACACCAGTTAGTAATTCTACCACTGAAGTAAGCGTTTAATGAATCCCATAAAATGACATCAGAAACTTCTGCATTATTATACTTTCTACAAAAAGTATGTGTCTCATTTAAAAACATTATTTAAAACCTTTCTAATAATATATGTGGGTAGTCTATTAAAGTGCACTACATTTTTTAATACAAGATTAAAAGAAACTGCATTGTGGCCAGATACAGATAAAGGACAAGCTACTATTGCCACATCTCCTGTTTTTTTAGGGTAAACTATTATAAATAAAAAAAATGTATCTATATAAGTTTGAGTTCCATATCTATAAGGATCATGAATGTAAGAGAATTAAGTAATTTCCAGTCATATATGTCTTTAAAATTCATTGTATCAATAAAAAAAAAATGTTTGTCAGATGACAAAAATATAGTTTTTTTTTTTTAGAAGTAGAATCTTTTTCTGACAGAATGCAATTGAAATCAGCAACTACAATAACCTTCCATCTCATATAAGAGGTTATAATGTATTTTTTTGCAACTTTAGCTCCAATTCATGGAATACAATAAGAGCTGACAAAATGATATATTCTACTACTAATTTACTAATTTCAACTACCACAAGACCTATACCATTTTTATCTGAATAAGTATCAATTACTTTAGGCATTGCATATGAATTCTTCCATGAAGTAAGTATGCCTCTTCTTTTAGAACAAAATGGAGAACTAGCCAAAGCTTCCTTTAAGAACAATCTGTTAATGTCATTGTCAAGTAGATGAATTACCTGTAAAAAAGCTATATAAGCATTATGTAATCTTAAGTACTTAAGCAATTAATCTTTCAAGACAATCATTTATAATATGATATTTATATTGTAAAATACAAAAGAACTTAATAGATCAAGATGCTGATATAAATAATAAAAACAAAAGTTTAGCACACCTTGTTATGGACAAAATCATTAATATAATTATCAAGTTCAGTGAAATATTTAAAATTAAACATCTTACAATGCAATAAAATATTCCTAGCTTGATGAAACAATTATACAAACTACTCTCCAACCTCTCCATTAACCAAAGTGCATATCAAGCAAATGCATCTGCTTTTTAAAAGGAATAATAACATGAAATAAAAACTTGAGTACATATATATTTACAATAAATATTAAAATAAATATAATGTACAGTTAATATTAAAAAGTATAAACTTTAACAGGACAACTTAAAAGTATTATAGAACATAAAAAAAAAATTGTTAAGCAAAAATCTACAAATGTTTTATTTTATAAATTAATATGTTTAAAGTAACAGTAGTAGAGCAATGCTTAAAATTAAAGGCAGAATGTGTAAATTCTGACATATAAATAAAGCAATGAATGGAAAACACCTTTATACAATAGCATAAATACAACAGCATCAGATTCCATTAAAACCCCTACATATTTATAAAACAGATATAAGCACTATGTATTGCCGAATTCTACTATAGTGCTAAACTTGGCTCATTTATAGACTATCCAAAATAAACTGGCTTCTTTCTTTCTTCACCAACTAATGTGTTAATATAGAAACCTCTATATTTATTTCAATGGAACAGAAATTATAAGAGCTTAACCGCTTCAATATTTAGCAATAATAAAAATATACACAGCTATTAACTTGAAGACAAATGTCTAATGAAAGTATTAAAATCCTTTAAATGAAGTGTTCATTCAATTAACAATGCTGACATTATATTAAAATATAAACTACTAAAAGATGTAGAGAAGAACTTAAAAAAACATTATTAGGATTCATTATATTTTAAAAAACATACTGCAAAAACACAGAACAGCAATGGCCCAGAGAAAACAAGCTGCAAGTCCACTTTCATTTACTTTGAGAGCTTTGTGAGAGCTTTCACCCACAAAATTGAAATACCTCATCAGATAAAATATTTAAATCAACAGTTTAAATATCCCTCCAACTCAGATCACATAACATACAACATGGTGATATCACAAATCTTAAAGTGGCAAGCCAAAAAAAAAATCAACCAAATACTAGACTGGCTTATAAAAATCTTAAGTAAAACTAATCTAAAATACTATGGACACCCATAACAATTTAATTTTATACTAAATAATAATAATAATAATTATACTCATATATATATATATATATATATATAAAATATATATATATATATATATATATATGTTGAAAATGAACAACAGACACAATTTACTAATTTTCACAATAATGCTTTCAGAATATTTCTAGAATACATCAATAATACAACTATTTTTTTTTTTTACCTTTACCCACACTCTAGGACATGAGAAAAGAGCTTACTTACATATACTTTTGGAGAAAGATTATTTGAACAATAGGTTGTTGTTGTTGCGTCTTTCGGCTTTTCCCGGTTAGGGGTCGCCACAGCATAACTCCAGTCCGCTAATGATTGGCAGTAGATTTTTACATGTCGAGTTGCCATCCCTGATGCACAACCTTCAACGAAGGTACGTCCATTCACGCATGTCTCCACACAGAAGACGCTTTAGCTGAGAATCGAACAGGACGTCTTACTGTGAGGCGACAATGCTACCGCAGCACCACCACCGCAGTTCATTATTGGAACAACAGGTACACCTCATATATTTAGAAAAAGCACATTCTAACTCTTGCATTACACTAGTGTGCACCTCCACCCCCAAAAAAGAGCAGTGATAAAGGGACAACTGCTGAGAGTAGCACGTATGATTACTCTAGACTCTCACTTTAGAGAGGAATGAAATAAAAACTTAGGAACATGTTCACAAACAGAGGGTACCTAGAGATCTTATTGCAAAATCTGACACAGGAAGTGCAGAATAAAAGAACAGGGCACTTTAAACCAATCCTTGATACTAACAATACTGTAGATGTTTTTAGTACAGCACCTACAGTGCAGACAAATTACTGCGGTGGTGGTGCTGCGGTAGGGTTGTCGCCTCACAGTTAGACGTTGCCCGTTCGATTCTCAGAGCGTCTTCTGTGTGGCGACATGCATGAATGGGCGTTCCTTCGTTGAAGGTTGTGCGTTAGGCCCGGCAAGCCAGCATGTAAAAATCTACTAGGAAACATTAGCGGACCGGAGTTTTGCTGTCGCGACCCCTAACCGGGAAAAGCCGAAAGACACAACAACCTACAATAGAGACAAAAGCATTAATACAACTTAATAGGTTCTGCAATTTTATTACATTTAACAGCAATTGGAAGGTACTTGGATGGATTTTCAATAAAAACTGGGTACATATGGGGGTGATATACAAGTGAAAGACAAGTTGGGGGAATAACCCATCATTGTTTACCTTAAGGGAATTAACTTAAAATAGGTTTTCCAAGCATAAATGGTAATGAAACCTGTGAAGTCATCCCTGGTATGAAGAAATGTGAACATTGCAATTTTTGCTAATACATCAAAATGGGGGATTATTTTACTATACTTGGTATTAAATATCATTTGGAAGGGAGATAAAACTGTGAGACTACAGGAGCAGTTTTTGCTGCTGCATGTCAACTTTGTTTGTGTTTCTATATAGGTAAGGCAGAACAAAAACTAAGAGAAGATACATATATTAACACAAATATGACACTAAGAAATAAAAAAAATGCACTTGTCAACACATCCATATGTATCCTGAACATTATTTAAAATTTACGATGGTAGAAAAAGTTACCAGAAATATGGGGGGGGGTGGACCCTTATGCTTGAAAAGAGGGAATTATATTGGCAGACTTTGTTGAATGCCTACAACTGGCCAGGACTGAATGATCATTCCTCAATTAGCCTCAATTAGCTGTGTCTTGAAACTAAGAGTTGTTGCTATGAATTTTACAATAATACTTTTTCTTACTAGTAAATTACTGTTAAGTGTCTGCTGATCATTTTTTACATATGCATTTTTAACATATATGTTTTGTATTTTATTATTTAGTATAAAATTCAATTATTGTGGGTGTTCATGGTATTTTAGATTAGTTTTATAAGTCAATCTAGTATCGATTTGATTTTTAGGGTTTGTCACTTTACATAAGATTTGTGATGTCACCATGTTGTATGTCAATGTGATCTGAGTTACAGGGATATTTAAACTGTTGATCTCAAGTTATTTTTTATCTGATGAAGTCTTTTAATTTCGTGGATGAAAGCGCTCATCACATTAAACTTTAAGTAAATGACAGTGGGAACCACAGCTGTTTGGTGAGTTTTTGCAATGCATTAAATTTTACTAAATAAAATATAAGAGACTTCTGTCTCAAGCCATTTCAACAGTCTAAAGCATATATATCTGGGAATTTAATGCCAAGGGTCATTTTAGCTTACGCATTCACATACATATAGTACATGCTATCGTTACATAAAATGGCTCACAACTATGTTTAAAAGCAAATTTAGAACATTAAGAAGTTTCATCAGGGAAACTGTACCACTTCTAGGATCTAACCTCACAAAAAAGCATGCTACAATGACAATGAAGTAACTAACTTCTTTTTAAAAATGGCCTTAAGACTAAAATGTATACAGATCACCGTGCATCCACTAAAACACAGGCAACAAATTATTGTGACAGTACATATAATCAGGTACCATACAGCAATAATTTCAAACCAAACTACAGACAAATACAATAGAAATAAAAGATAAATAAATAAAACAGAAAGAATCTCACCGAAAACAAGGAACCCATGCACCAGAAAAGCCATAAATTATCAAAGCAAGCAATTCGGAAATAGTCTCAATTACGGTCAAACAAAATTTATATATACTAATCTATCATCCAAACCATTTGCTCTTCACCAAAATCTCTCAAAACTATATACAAAACCAGCAAAGCATATACACCTATCAATATAAGAAAAAATATAATACACCATACATACAAAAACTAGAGAGATAAGAACATAACAGGAATAAGACGTTGCATTCTACAACAACCACCCACATAACCATTTCTGCTTACCCCAAATTAAATCAAACAAAATAATTAAAACAAGTGAATAAAGTTACTTTGAGTTATGTAATACCTACATGAAGACTCTAGGCATTACTTCAGCATAACCAAAAATAATAATAATAATAATGCCATATTACTTTAAAAATTATGGTTATTCACTTGTCCCTCAGTTTTTTTATTATTTTTGTCCATAGTTGATCATCCATTCCAAACGGCATTTCTTTTCAGGGAGTCAAATTCCAGTCCATTTCTTCCACATTATCAATAAGTTTATTTTTCAATTTCAATGCATCTAGGGTATTAAACATTTTTTGTCTATCTGATGGAAAGATTCTTATTTTAGTTGGGAAAATAAGTTGCACTTTGATGGGAAGTCTCTTCAAACTTTTTATCAGAGGTATACAAGCTTTCATTTTTGTCATAACATATATTTAATGTAAATATAACGTTTATCAAATCTAATACGGTTTTATTTTATTCTGATGGGAGAATTTTCTCGAGCAGAATTTAACACAAAGTCTATCTTGACTTGAAAGAAATCTTATTATTGACCTTGGAGGCAGAAGATTTTTTTTGAAGGAAGTGTTGGAAAGGAATTTATGAGCTCACTCAATACCAAAAGAAACAGCTTTGGGTAAGTTCAAAGTCTTTGGCAGCCAATTATTTAAAAACCTGAACCATGTTATCACCTTCTTCCATTTCTGGAACACCATAAATCCTGATATTGTTTCTTCTTGATCTATTCTCCAAGTTTTCTATCTTTTCTAAAAACAAGTTATTTTGTTTGAGAACAAATGACATGTGATTTTCATTCTCAGCTATTCTGCCATCTAGATCACAGACTGCTTCGTCTACACAAGAAATTTGAAAAAACTGTTTGACAGCATCAGTCAGCAAATCTACGTTCTTATTTTATATTGTTTATTTTGTAATCCAGTCTATACATCTTGAGAAATAGATTTGGAACAATTCTGAAATAAGTCCTTAATATTTCTTTGACAGGAAAAATGAAAAATTATTTACAAATAATTTTTCTTAAATGTGGCTATTAAAAGTATTTAATTACGTATCCATTAATTCTTAAGTAATATTCATTTAAGTTTAATGACTAATCCTGTCAAAAATGTTGAAAAAGAAGCAGAGCACAAGATTAGTGCTATTAACTGCTTACCATCATAATTATGCCCCCTATCAAGCATTTTCTGACTTCAACATGCACTTTTAAAGATAAACAATGCACTTTCCAAAGTCAAAACCACTATAATATAGATAGTGACTAAACACATACACAGACAATCTGTGTGTGTCTATTTCTGGGTACTCATACATGTACAGACAAGAAGAACCAAGGAAGACCACCCATTTAGCTAGTTAAAATCAAAGAAAACAGTACAGCACAAATTAAAAATGATTAAACACAAAGTACAATTTGAAGGAAAAAAATGCAGACAGGAAGAACTAGACAAAGAAAATACATTTACATAAACACTCATCTATACTTGAAAATAGCATAAAACTCCACAGCTCAATGCACAGCACAACCCAATGTGAAGTGTCTTTTAATATTTAGATTCTTATCTTAATTTTATGATAAGCAATCTAAATGTACTGCTACTGTATGCAATACATATACGTAAAAAAGTGTTCTGTTAGTTTGTACAGTATATATATATATATATATATATATATATATATATATATATATATATATGTATATATGTATATATATATATATAAATGTATTGTTTGTTATGAAAGTCAATTTTTGGTTTTACATTCTCACTCTCTCTCTACAGACCAATCAAAGGGAGTTTCTAATCATGAATCATTTAAGGATAAACATAGAATGCTTTTGAATGATTTATAAACGTAATAGGAAATGACAAAGCCTGGAAAAGTGAACCTAAATGTCAGAATGAAGCTTGCCCTTTTAGTTATAAGCTTTGTCTTGTATGCTGGCAATGTGCCCATCTTTTGCTGCTTTCTTATTTGCCAGCAGTGCAGTCTTGGCATTGACTTTAATGACATGAAACTCTAAGTTCTTTATGGCCCCTGAAGGAAATAAGGTAAGTTTTGATTTGACTGACATACACATTTTCTAAAGAGTAGTGGTCAGGTTCCTTAACCTCCCATGGAATCAGAACTGTAGTGTGTAGGTCCTGAATATGAAAGTCAACAGGGATGGGAAAAAAAAGTGATAAACTTTCACATACTGTTGTTGTGCTATATTTAACTTTTAGCATTTGAAAACATCATTGTATGAGGATGCTGGAATGGTGCCATGACTTTAGTGTGGAAAAAAAGTTTAATACTTGCAGATGCTGGCACCAAGCTAGCTCTTTTCTGAATTTCATCAGATGAAACAAGAAAGATGCATTTTTTTGATGATGTATATTTCCACAGCACAGCCAAAATGCTTTACAATTATGTGAGCATCTTGAACAACTTGAACTTGCATGATTTTCAGAACATTCAGACTATCCTGTGTAGTCTAGCAAACTAGAATCTATTACAATTTTAGGAAAAGGTACGAATGAAACTTAAATAAAAGATAAGTCAATTTAAATTTATAAAAAAATATACCAGTTTCTCAAAATGGAAAAAAAAGTCCGTAAAGGACAGTGAAGACTAACAATGTATGTACAATCAAATGGTGGAAGGAAAAAAGATGCATTAAAGATAAAACGTGTGTGCTATGACAAGCAAAAATAAACAATGGTAGTATCTAATAATCTACATGCTTATGTTAATAATGGTGTTTATTCAACTGAAGTTGTTCTTAACAACTCATCAAGGGATTACACTTCATGTTACACAGCTTTAAAGGATGCCTTATTGCTACTGGTAAACATATCAGTAGCTATAATGTAGGCAAAGAAAACACTAGGGGCAAAGGCCAGAAAAAGAAAAGCTACCATTGATGGTGTGTGTAATAAACCTACCTAGCAAACATCTGAATGAACATGAATGAACCAGATGAAACATTATTAAATGGACACAAAGGAAATCCCATTTCCTTTCCTTTCTAGCTTGCTCAATTTGAAAATGGCTTTGTCTTAATAACTATTGCTTCCAACAAAAACATTAAGGCTTTACAGACCATCGCCAACAAAAGTATGTTACTTCATCACCAACTCCACTATATATGAACATCACTAACTCCACTATATATGAACATCACTATCACACAAATCAACAAAGCTAATTGGTTACCCATTAAACGAAGAGTAGACCTCATGTTAGGATCTGTTATTTCAAACTGTCACATTTAGAGATGTATTCTCCTCTTGCACCTAAACTCAGCAGAAAAATCCCTGCCTACAACATTACAAATAAATAAAAGAACCCACTTAGAGTGTAACAAGTCTGACCATTCAGCCTGACCCTCCTAAGTGAAGCTCAGAACCAACATACAAATATGAAACAAAACAGAGACAGAAAAGGTTGTCTTTTGAACTAAGCAATATCACATAACCCAGGTAGTTCCTCTATGTATTAAGCCCTCTTTTTAAAGAGGAAGAAGAGCTTCCCTAGGCTTCAAAGAGCTTTTATTATTTGGAGGAGTGCTTTTCATCTAAAGATGACTATCACATCTACCAGTCCTTCCCCTCTCTTACCCCTTTCTCTTTTACATGAAGTCTCCCTGTCTCCCCTCTCTTCTTTCTCCTATTCTTCCATGTTCTTCCAATTTTCAACAAACATGAAGTGAAATATTCCTACAATATATCTAAGGTATAATTTAACTCTTCTAGCATTTCTGGAGGATAATACCATAGTTATTAAAATAAAGGATGAGGCAGCATGCTACAATTTACTTATTTGACCTGAAAGAACATTTCTTATTTAAATTTCAATAAAAAGTTTGACAAAAACACAGCTGAGTTTTACAAAGACAGTTAAGCCTTGGATGAAGGTGTGATTACTGTTGATCCTTATACGCTGCTTAAGGATGAAATACATTTTGCCATGTTTGTAGTTTCTTCCAAACATGTACAGGTCATTACACAAAACCACTAGCATAACCATTTATTGCCATAATTAACAGTCTTTTGGAGCCATTATCTTTATACCATGACCGAAAATTATAGTAGGTATTATCTTTACTTTTTTGAAGAACAAATGACACTGCTGAAGACTATATGTGGCTTAGTTCCCCACCCTGACAAGTTCAAATAAATAAATACATGCATACATAAAATGTCACTTAAATATTTGTACACAATGTTTTGGAATGAGTAATTGATTTAATGTGCCTTGTCAAAGCCATGAAAGGCAAAACTAGTTGACACTTGGCCACAGTGAATGTTTGAAGTTTGGCAAAAAAAACTGTTTGGCAAAAAGCTAGCCATTGGATAACAGCTTGACAATTACATAATTTAATTCACAATTACTTACCCACCCAAATCCAGCATAATTATGGGTGGAACCCAAAGTGGCATTACCACATCCTTCCCATCAACATATTAATACTGTAAACATGACTGTGTGTGTTTAATCTTCCTTGTTCAGAAGCAATCTTTAAAATGGTTCTATTTCTAAACTGGTGTGAAATTTCTTTTGTTTTTTGCACCTTCAGACATGATCTTTAACAACAATGATGGTAAAAGATGGTTCAGAACTGCTCCATCTAGTTGGCAAATGTTGTCATAGCCATCTCATACAATAATATATACCTGAGAAAATAACCACTTAATATCTTTACTGTTATAATATTCATAATCGTTTATTTTATTATAATGGACTTACTTACAAATTAATGTTATTACTGTGCAATATATGTAAATTCAATTATTTTTTAGTGGATATCTTTTTTAAGTTTTTTTGTGTTATCCCCTAGACACCAATTACATTGTTTTTCTTACTCAACATTAGTTTTTAAAACTGCTCTGCTTCTAAATTCTTTCCCAGTCCCTTTCCTCCATGTTTCTCTTTCTTTGGGCTTAAATACACTGAATTTTAAGCTACAGTAACATCTCAGTTAACCGGAACTCCAGGAAGTGGCAAGAAATATCAAAGAAATACAATTTTCATGTTTTGCACTTTATGGGACCCCCCCCCCCCCCCCCACAGAAACATGCCTTACATTTTTAGAGTTTTAAAAAGGAAGATAGGAATAAATTCTCTCCCTCCCCAACCTGAGAACAAGTCAAACCAAACAATCAGTACAGGGTACAGTATTAGTCAGGTCTATTTTTATTAGTAATTCTCAAGCAACCAGAAACTACATTTATCCGCCATCTACCAATCCCCATGGGTGCCGTTTAACTGAGAGATTACTGCATAAACAAATTAATCTGGTAGATGTTTACATACAAGGAGTCATGTATATTTTTTTGCTTCCTTTCTCTAGAAGATTTAAATTTGTCAATAAAAATTAGCTAGATGTTTCAGTGAAACTCATTGCTAAGTTTTTTGATTAATGCATTTTACCTTATCCTTGCATAATGTGTCTGTGCACACTGCTTTGTCCTTCTTTCTGTATCTTTTTACACACATTGTGAATTATTTTTAAACTTTATTAAAATGTTTGTGTGTGTTACATATCATTACTTTGGTTGAGCATATATTCTGACTGTACTGTGGCTTAGTTCCCCACCCTGATTAACAAGTTCAAATAAATAAATACATGCATACATAAAATGTCACTTAAGTATTTGTATACACTGTTTTGGAATGAGTAATTATTTTAATGTGCCTTGTCAAAGACCTGAAAGGCAAAACTATCTGATGATTATTTAATAAGTCAAGTAAAATTAGCTTTGAAATGCTGTGGGTTTTATTTGTGACTGGAAATAACCCAGAAAGAGTGTTGATCTTTCAAGTATCATGTTGTCGGGTTTAATTTTGGAGTTCCTGTTTTCCATTAGTTTTCTTTTTTTTCATTCTTGGATTATCTGCTTAACATAGTTCTGAGTCACCCACTGGGTGCAAAGTAATTAACTAATTCTGGATGGGCAGCATTCCATCATAGGATGCATACACCCCCCACACACACAGATTTATGCAAGGCCCACACACCTATGGGCAATCTGGAGATCCCCACACACCTATGGGCAATCTGGAGATCCCTAATTTACTGCAACACATCTTCAGGATGAGAGGAAATTGAAGCATCCTGCAAAAAACATGTATGTACACAGTGAGAGCATACAGACAAAATCCAGCCAGGAAATGAACTGTAGATCCAAGAACTGTAAAGCAACAATGCTAAATGCTTTCTCTCCATGTTGCTCTAAACTATAATCTATATTATAGATTTTGATTTTTAAAGTTCTTGATTAGTTTCACTAATTTCACAGCAAACATCTAATTATGTACAAGTGTCACCACATGAATAAGTACTAAAGCTGGATTCCATGAAGGGTGCTTTATAGCTCAAACAATCCCTAAGAGTGTTCCTGTTAGCTACAGAATTCTTCCTATGATGAAAGCACTTTACCTGATAAGGATGCTCCAATGTTAAAACCCACTGTCACATTGTCAGAAGCAGTGCTCGCAACAGTAATTCTCAGCCATTTCTCCCAGGGTGGTGACTTGAGCACTATGGTACATACAGTTTTTCCAGTACAGTTTCTAAATGCTTGACTGTTGACAGGCACTGTAGTGGAGCCAAGGCTGACCTGAAGGGAGCACATGCTTGGTCCACTACTACCAATAGAACAGTTCCAAAGAGTGAGATTAAGCTCCTGGGTGTATTCTGGAATAAAAATCCTATTGGAAAGAAAAAATAAAACAACAGCTGAAAAATATGAATGCCAAGTAAGCAACATATGTTAGTCATATTAAGAAAAAAAAAACCTTTAACAGCAGTACAATTCAAAACAGGGAGAGCTCACTGTAAATAATAAAAACTGCAGCTACAAGACAAACAGCAACCGTTGTGGAACTTAACAAGTAAAATGACTTTTTGGGGTAAATCTTTTATCCTGGTCACTAAGTTCCCATAGTCTTCCTCTCTCTTGTGAAGTACAGTGGATATAAAAAGTGGACACAGCCCTGTTAAAATGCCTGTTTTTTGTGATATAAAAAATGAGACCATAATAAATCATTTCAAAACTTTTCCCACTTTTAATGTGACCGATAACCTGTACAATTCAACTGATAAACAAATCTGTTAGGGGAAAAAATATAAAAAAAAAATGTACAATAAGTTAGTTGCATAAATGTGCACACCCTTAAATTAATACTTTATTGAAGCACCTTTTGATTTAAGTACATCATTCAGTCTTATTGGGTAGGAGTCTATCAGCATGACACATCTTGACTTGGCAATATTTGCCCACTCTTCCTTGCAAAAGTGCTCCAAATCTGTCAGATTGCGAAGGCATCTCTTGTACACAGTCCTCTTCAGGTCACCCCACAGATTTTCTATTGGATTTAGGTCTGGGTTCTAGCTGGGCCATTCCAAAACTTTAATTTTCTTCTGGTGAAGCCTTTCTTTTGTTGATCTGGATGTATGCTTGGGGTCATTTTTGTGTTGAAAGGTTGAAATTCCTCTTCATCTTTCTAGCAGATGCCTGAAGGTTTTGGGCCAAAAGTGACTGGTATTTGGAACTATTCATAATTCCCTCCACCTTGACTAAAGCCCCAGCTCCAGCTGGGGATGTTCTTTTTGTGATGTGAAGTGTTATTTTTGCGCCAAATGTACCTTTTGGAATTGTGGCCAAAAAGTTCAACCTTGGTCTCATCAGACCTTAACACACATTCGTTCATGCTTTTGGGAGTCTTGATGTATTGTTTTGCAAATTTTTGCCAGGTCTGGATGTTTTTTGTGTGCAAGAAAAGGCAACCCTACCCCATAGTCCAGACATAGTCCAGACATATGGAGAATACAAGAGATTATTGTCATATGTAATACACAACCAATACTTGCCAGAAATTCCTGCAGCTCCTTCAGTGTTGCTGTAGGTCTCTTGGCAGCCTACCTGACCAGTTTTCACATTGTTTTTTCATCAATTTTGGAGGGATGTCCAGTTCTTTGCAACGTCACTGTTGTCCCATGTTTTCTCCACTTTTTGATGACTGTCTTCACTGTGTTCCATGGTATCTCCAATGCTGTGGAAATGTTTTTGTACCCTTCTCTTGACTGATACCTTTCAACAATGAGATCCCTTTGATGCTTTGTAAGCTCTCTGCGAACCAGGGCTTTTGCTGTAGCAGGTAACTGAGTAAATGTCAGGAAAATCCTACTAGGACAGCTGAACTTTATTTGGGGTTAATCAGAGTCTCTTTAATTGATGGCAGGTGTGTACCCAAGAAGACTAAATGCTATAATTAAATCAAAAGGTGCTTCAACAAAGTATTAGTTTAAGGGTGTGTACACTTATGCAACCAGCTTATTGTACGTTCTTTTATTCCCCCCCCCCCAACAGATTTGTTTTTCAATTGAATTGTACAGGCTATAAGTCACATTAAAGGTGGGAAAGGTTTTGAAATTATTTATTGCGGTCTCATTTTTTATATCACAAAAACCTGGCATTTTAACAGAGGTGTGTACGCTTTTTATATCCACTGTATTTTGATGCTCTTGCTCAGGTGCTAAAGCCACATAACCTGGGGGGGGGGATAAGAGGCAAATAAAGGCAGGTCATCATCCTCAGACACTCTGCTTTTTTCACCCAATTCTGTCACTCCCTAACCACAACCCAGTACTAAACATGTAACTATATCGATACATTCTAAAAGGAGTGCACGCACATATCCATGCATGCATGCACACACACACACATGCACGCATACACATGCATAAACACACCTGCCACTGATGAGCTGCTAGAAACTCAATCCATTGAACAGTAGCCAAATTAGACCCCCACCCAGACATGATAGGTGATCTGGCATAAGCCAGATATTTCCCTTCTTCAGCAGCTGTCTTCCACTGACAGGGTTCTCTACTCAATCGCAGTATATCTGGGATCACTTTCATGGCTTTATCTGTTTACACAAACAAGCACTGTATACTTCCAGCTGTGTTTGCTGATAATGTGTTCCATTTGAACATGCCTATGCAATACTAACTGTGCTAATTGTAAAGATGAAAAGAAGGGGAATTCAAAGAAATTTGGAATCTGCTCAACACATAGACAAAAGTAACTGTATAATCTTTGATATTTGATCACAAATCTTGGCACTGTCTCAAGAATATGGTGCGGCTGGGTCTATATCAGTTTGCTGAAAACACTTTTCAGCAAACATGCATTCATTAACCAGCATTCAGCAAAAAACAATTCTACGATTCACTGAGTACTCCCAGGGCAAAGAAATGCTTACCCCGCAGCACAACTTTGCCCTTTTCTCCACTGTAATGCGATCTCAGTGTTGGTATTTACAGTTCGGGAGTTAGATTTAGCTACATGTAGGTCCACTGTTTTCTGGGGCAAATATTTCTTTGTCCTGGGAGTATTTGGCGAACCGCAGAAACGATTTTCACTGAATGAGAATCTATGAATGCGTGTTCACTGAAAGGTGTTTTCAGCAAACTAATATAGACCCAGTACAGCTGTAGCTCTGACCCCTACCATTTTGGATGCTATTTCTGCTAGACTATTTCCTCTTATACATCATTTTTGCATCAGTTAGTTGCAGTGAACTAGAATGCAAAATACCAGCAAATCAGTCAAACAGACATTCTGTCGTACTACTTTAAACAAGCCCTACAAAATCATTAATAACATATGGAAAAAAGGCGGAGCAAGAGAAGAACAAAAATTCATCAAAAAAGCAAAGGGTTTTTAAATGATGCATCAATGCCTATCAGAACACTTGAAGCACATCTGGTGTAAACATTCAGTATTTCACAGTTGTGAACTTCATTACATAAGTATTGCAAAAATATAAGATCCTGTATTCTATTTAAGCATAATTTGTTTTCAAGACAGAACAAGGATACCATGACTTGCCAAATGACTTGGCCATCTTGCAGGAAGGTTTGTCTCGCATAAATAACTGGTGCCAAAATCTCAGACTGAAACTAAATGCCAAAAATTGCATTATTTTATCCTTAGCCAAGTCATCTACCCCAGGGAACTTGTACACTGACAATATACCTCTAAAAGTTAACCCAGTTGTTCGAGATTTGGGAACTTATGTGGACAGTGACCTACCTTTTGACAAACATGTGGCTATTGTTTTAAGAAATCCTTCAATACTGCACAGCTTATAAATAATGGGACTGCGTCTAGATCTAGGGATGCCATTACCACCTTTATTCACCCCGCATTATGCCAATCATTGAATACAACATCCCCTTTGAATGCATCAGTCCAAAAACATGTAACAAATGGAACACCCACAGAAATACCTTACTAAAAGGATACAACACCTAAACACGTCCTACATGGACTGGCTCAAAGACCTGCCGCTATACTTGGTATCCTACAGAATGCTAAGAAGTGACCTGTATCTGGCAAACAAGGCATCCTCTAACCCATTATTGATGGATTTACTGAACATCAGCTAGTCAAATGGCATCAGAAATTTTCAGTCTAGGGATCTAAACCTCTTCTACAACATCAAAAGAATGGTTTGGAGGGACAGGTATATCTTGCAGAGGATACCATTGTTGTAGAACAGACTCCCCATCCACATAAACAAAGTTCATCTCTGTCCATTTTCATGTGCAACTTGGATCTATGGATGGGAACACCCCAGGACTGCTCCATGTACTACTAACTGAGAAAGACAGCTCATAAATGCTTTATTCTATGTAAGCTTCCCCTCAAATTCTCTATGGTATGATCCCAAGTCAATAGAGGCCAGGCTGAAAACCTGTAAGTTGACTGGAGAGAAAGCACAAAAGTTCAAGGAACTACTTAGGACTCTAGCACCTCAAGCAGAGGAGGAAATAGGTCGCACTGAAGAAGAATGGCAGTGTCTCAAAACAGCATGTGTGAGGACTACAGAACAGATATGTAGCCAAGTCAGGTATGGCAAAAGGTACATAAGGAAAGCTGATGGTGGAATGCAGAAAGTAGTGCAGGGAAAAGTGGAAGATAGAAAAGACAGACCAGGCTAAGAAGGAATACTGGATGGCTAACAAAGAGGTTAAGAAAGGAGTTGTAATAACAAAGAACAAGGCGTCAGAGGCATTTTACTAGCTTCTGGAAAGTGAGTCAATAGATGCTACAAAGAAACTATATCAGGTTGCAATGCAAAGACAGAAAGATAGAGAAGATAGTCAGACACCCTTCATAAGGGATGCCAGCAACAACCTGCTCACCAGTCCATGGGACATCAAAGGCAGATGGAAGGAGTACTTCTAGAAGCTTCTGAATAACGAAAACACCACAGAAGCTGTATTGCCTCAGACAGCCAAAGAGGAGAGGAGGAGCCCACCATAGCAGAAGTAAGAACAGCACTAAAGAAAATGAAGTCAGGCAAGCAGCATGCTCACATGAGGTCACAGCAGCTATGATAAAGATGCTGGGTTAAACAGTGGAGAAATGTCTCCTGGGGGTGCTCACAGCAGTGTGGAGAGAAAGGCATATCCCAGATGACTAGAGAATAAGCATACTTGTGCCAGTGTACAAGAAAAAAAGGGGACATCCACAACTGTGGGCAGTATAGCGGTATCATTCTCCTGTCACATTACAGGAACGTTCTGGAAAGGGTGATTAATTAATGAGTACGCAGAGTAGTAGAAAGTAAGACAAGACATAAACAGACAGCACAACTGACCCGATGTTTGCAGTCAGACAGATACTTGAGAAGAAGCTAGAAATGAACAGTCCAACTGGGCATTCCTAGACTTGGAGGAAGCATATGACAAGGTCCTAAGGAAGCTAATCCGGG
Source organism: Protopterus annectens (assembly GCF_019279795.1). Classification (NCBI taxonomy): domain Eukaryota; kingdom Metazoa; phylum Chordata; order Ceratodontiformes; family Protopteridae; genus Protopterus; species Protopterus annectens. The sequence continues at coordinate 652,521,179 of NC_056746.1, forward strand.
CAGTCCTACAGTGGTTCAAAGTCCCACAAACCTTGTTAGAATTAGTACAGAATGTACAAAAACACAGTAACTCATATATGAACAGTATTTGGTCTCACAGATGGATTCCCATTGGAACTTTGTGTCCATCAGGGTTCAACTCTGAACCCAATGCAGTTTATACTAGTGATGGACTACATTAGCAAACAGGTCAGAGGCAGATCAACACAGGTATTGTATGCAGATGATGTAGTATTACAGTCAGACAGACCAAGAACTTCAGCAAAGGCTAGGGGAATGGAATGCAAAACTGAAGGTACATGGGATGAAACTGAGTAAAGATGAGACAGTTTTAATGGCAGCAAATGGGGGAAATCAGAAGAAGCTGAGAATTGAGATAGAAGGGAACATAGTGGAACAGATTAACAGCTTCAAGTCTATGAGAGGGGTGGTTGAAGATAAGGAGGTTAAAAAGCTAGAATTAGAGGAGATGCAGCCAACTGCCACAGAGTACCAGATGCAGTATTTGAAAGAAGAATGCTAAAGAAGCTGAAAAGCAAGGTGTACAAAATAGTGCTGCTGCCAGTGTTACTATACCATGCATCAGTGCTACTGTATGGTACAGAAACCTGGTGAGTAAAGGCAGAGCAGATGAGGAAGCTACGGGTAATGGAGATGAAGTGCCTGATGTGAGTAGCAGGGACATATGAAGAAATTACGACATAAGCACAGAAGCCAATAGTAGCTCCAATTGCAGAAAAGGTCAAAGAGAACAGATTACAGTGGTTTGGGCACATGTACAGAAAGGCAGAAGACAAACTTGGTGAAGAAGGTTTGGCTCACAGGAAAAAGGCAAGACTAGATGAGGGCATCCGGCAAAGAGGTGGATGGATTGTGTGAAAGAAGACTTGTGACAAGCATGTGTGTGCAAGAAGGCAGGAAAGTGGTATTGAATAGAAAGAGATGGAGACAGTTCACAGGACACCCCAACCCATGCAGAAAATGGGGAAAAGAGGGTTGATGATGATGAAAATCCTGGTTATTTTCATCAGGGCCAATATACATAATTATTGATCATTGGATGGGTGAGGCCAATCGATAACCAAATAGGATAAATTATTTTGAGCACAAAACAGGAAATTGACCGGGCTTAAAATGGCCCACAAGGGCAGTTAAGTCTAGTACTTACAAATGAGAGAAAATTAGTTTCAAGTCTGAGATCAATACAAAGATACATGTTCAAGAAACAATAATGCTGATGTTCACGAATAAAAAACAAATGCTTACTTTTTTTTTCAATATTCCAGAAGCAATGAAAGTGAATAGGAACACAAAAATAGTTTTTACACTTATGACTGGATTCTAAAAAGATTTTGGTGTGAAATAACATGCTACACTGAACAATTCCTCTGTAACAGATTTATATGTCAGATTCCTAAAGAAAAATTAGGCCCTCATGCAGAATTGAGTCAGCATTGTAGATCCATGTGGTATCCCAATGTAAAAGGCTGACTCAATGAAGAATCTCATTCTAGTGAATTGGAAGTACTGGCAAAGCAACAACTACATTTATAAGTAGGGCTTGCTACTGCATGCAGCACCTATTGAGAAGCCAGACTGCCTCTGTTGTACTTGGATCCACACACAAATGAAACTGTTTTACAGGTGTCAGGAATTGGGGAGGCATGTAATCTCGTACTTGCACAGATTATAGTGTGACCTGTCCCCAATCTCATTATGAGGTGGTAAACAGTGAATAGCATTGGAAAAAAAGAGTTTATCTGTAGGCTAACTTCCAAGATCCAAGTACAACAGGCATTCTGGCTTCTCAATAGGTGCTGCATGCAGTAGCAAGCCCTACTTATAAATGTAGTTGTTGCTTTGCCAGTACTTCCAATTCACTAGAATGAGATTCTTCATTGAGTCAGCCTTTTACATTGGGATACCACATGAATCTACAATGCTGACTCAATTGTGCATGAGGGCCTAATTTTTCTTTAGGAATCTGACATATAAATCTGTTACAGAGGAATTGTTCAGTGTAGCATGTTATTTCACACCAAAATCTTTTTAGAATCCAGCCATAAGTGTAAAAACTATTTTTGTGTTCCTATTCACTTTCATTCTTGTAAATGTTCCTGAAGCACTGAATTACTTGTAATACTGTACATACCACTACCACTAAAGTGCAGAATAGTTGGGATAAGCTGGCTGGCTTCCCACAATATCTCTTCCACTCTCCAGTAGGAATTAGAGAGTTTCTACTTAAATATAATGTTTACCCTTGAACAAAATCTTCAAGTGGGCACTGTCTGCACGGATATTTCACAGGCTTCTGATAGAGTAAATTATGAACTGCTCTTTTCCAAGCTATCCAGGCAGGATGATGAAAAAACAACTCCATTCTTATATTCATAACTGTCTAGTGAACAGTGGCCAGTAGAAAATGAGAGTATGCAATCGGAGCTGTATCCTCATGCAAGAGATTCTGTAAGTATCCACTTTGGGACCTTACCTTTTTTAAAATATATCTTTGGGATTTAAATACCATTGTTCCTGTCTTTCAAAACAAAGACAGATAACATCAGGATAGGTAAATTAATTACTAGAGAAGACACCACTGGCATTTTAAAGGACAAAGAGATGACAACCTCTTGGGGAGACTATAAGGCCCTGCAGAACTGCAGTGGCAAAGCCTGCCCCGGACTTAAGAGTAGAGAGGCAAAATATAATGCTTTGTAAAGGTGTCAAGAGAACTCCAAGTAGCAGCCTCTAGAATGTCTTTGGTTGGTACTCCACTGAGAAAGGCTGCTGAAGTAGCTGCAGCTCTGGTTGAATGAGACCTAATGCCCCTGGGCACAGGTTTGCCATGCTGTAAGTAGCAGAAACGAATGTAGTGGCTTATCCACTTTGAAATAGTCTGCTTTGAAATAGCCTTTCCTTCTGATCCTGCAGCATATGCCACTAGCAATTGCTCAGTTTTTCTTACAGCTTTAGTCCTGCTCAAGTAGAATCTTAGCTGTCTGTGTACATCTAAGGAATGTAGAATTCTCTCCCCCTTGTTCTGCGGATTTGGATAAAATGTTGGCAGATGAATAGTTTGGTTAAGGGCCACACTGGAAACCACCTTAGGCATAAATGAAGGATTTGTCCTCAGAGACACCCTGCCTGGGTAAAATAAGATAAAAGGCACCACGGCCATTAGGGCCTGTAGCTCTGAGACTCTTCTTGCTGAAGTAATTGCTAGTAGCAGGGCTGTTTTCCATGATAAGAACTTTTATATCAGCAGTATCAGCTGGTTCAAATGGAGGCAGGGTGAGCTTTTCCAATATATAATTAAGGTCCCATGCAGGTACTGGTGATCTTCTTGGAGGCCTTAAATTTTTGGCTCCTCTAAGATACTGCTTTAGTAAAGGATGAGAAAAGATTGGCGGCTCTGTATTGTAATGAACCAAAATGGCAGAGGCATGGATTTTAACTGATGAGAAAGATAGGCCTTTGTCAAGCATCTCAGTCAAGTATTGTAATATCTGAGGAATATTTGGTTCTGTTGTATCAGTTCCTTGTGCTTGATTCCAAGCACAGAATCTCTTCCATTTATCAGCATAAGATTTTCTAGTACTAGGCCTTCTGGCTTCCAAAATGACATCCATCACAGCTTTACTGAGAGGAGTTGTGTGTATAACTACATGATCAGCCATGCTGCCAGGTTCAGTGTCTGGAGTTGATTGTGCAGGATCTGATTGTTTTGCTGGGACAGTAGTTGAGGTCTTTGAGGTAAGGTACAAGCTGGGTATTGAGACAAGTTCCTTAGGACTGGGTACCAGTACTGGTGGGGCCAGTCTGCGGCAAGCAGTATCATCTTTGGTTTCTCTTGTCTGACTTTTAGTAGGACACTGGGAAGAAGAGGCAAAGGAGGAAAAGCTTAAACTGACAGGTTTTTCCAACTGAAGGATAGGGCATCCATTTTCCATGCTTCTCTGTGATAAGTCCTTGTGCAGAATCTTTTTAATTGATAATTTTGAGGAGAGGCAAATAGATCTATATCCGGGCCCCCCCCATCTCTTTGTTATCATGCTGAAGACTTGTGTATCTAGTTTCCACTTGTGAGGGTCCATGAGGTTTCTGCTTAAATCGTCTTCCAGAGTATTTTGTTTTCCTGGCAGGAATTGAGCTTGAAGATGTATTTGGTAAGTCAAAGCTGTGTCCCACAGTGCCATGGCTAATCTGCAAAGGGGGTATGAGTGTGTGCCTCCCTGCTTGTTTATATACCACATAACCGTGGTGTTGTCCATCTTTATCAGTAGTTGGCCTGGATGAAGTAAGTCCTTGAAGGCTGTCAGGGCATTTTGAACAGCTAGCATCTCTTTTTGGTTGATATGTAGATACATTTGTTTTGGGGTCCATATGCCCCGAATGCATCTTCCTGCCATGTGGGCCCCTCAGGCATAATCTGATGCATCTGTTGTTAAGGTTTGGCTGGCAGGGCGTAGAGTGAAGGCCCGTTCCATGTTTTGGTGACATGCCTTTGCCCACCATAGAAACTCCTGCTGTAGGCAGGGAATGAGAGGAATCATTGTTTCCAGACTGTGACTATGTTGACTTCCATAAACTTTTAGGTACCACTGAAGTTTCCTCATATGCAGTCTTGAATACGGAATCAGTAGGATGCAGGATGCCATGAAGCCCAAAGCCTGCAGAGTTTGTTTTGCAAATAACTGGGGTTTTGTTGCCATCTGTTTGAAATAAATAGTCAGTTGCCTTTGTCTGGCGTGAGGTAAGCCATCTGGGCAGTTGTATTCAAGCTTGCACCCAGGATGTTATCTTTTGAGAGGGTACCAGTAGTGATTTCTTTTTGTTTATTGTGTACCCTAGGCATGTAAGAAGTCTTTTCACAAACGCCAGGTGTTGAAGAAGAATGTCCTTGTTCTCTGCTTGAATGAGACAGTCGTCCAAGTAAGGATATATTTGTATACTTCTTTGTCTGCAAAAAGCAATTACTGGTGCCAGGCACTTTGTAAAGACCCTGGGCGCAGTAGATAAACCAAAGGGCAGTGCAGAGAACTGGTAATGCATTTGTGCAGCCTTGAATCTGAGGTATCTTCTGCACGACTGCCTTATTGGGACATGCAGGTATGCCTCTTTTAGGTCTAATCTCTCCAGCCAAGCATTCTTGCCCAGAGTGGGCAGACGCTGCTGCAAAGTCAGCATTTTGAATTTTCGAATGTCCAGGTATGTGTTCTAAATCAAAAAATCTAGTATTGGCCGCCAGGCCTTGTCCTTTCTGGGTAACAAGAACAGTCTTGAGTAAAAACCTTGTCCTTTTTCCTGTTCTGGTACTGGATGAATGGCCCCCATATACATGAGGGACGTAACCTGTTTTTGTGCCTCTGCCCATTGATTTTTTGGCAGATCCAGCCAACCGTTTGCCATTGGCAGAGTATGGAAATGGAATCTGTATTTCTGTGATACTATGCTTAGCACCCACTTGTCCTGGGTTATTAACTGCCAATTTTGAGCAAAAAGTGCTAATTTTCCCCCTAAGGGTGCTGCCAAAAGGTAAGTGCTTGGTGAAGGCAGAGGGAAGTCATTGAGACTGTTTTCTGTAGGTTTGCACTTTATCTTCTCCAGATTTGGAGGTAGAAGCACCCCATTGTTTTGACCTGTAAGAATCTTGTACCTGGTATCTGGAACCCTTAGGGCATCTGGATTTGCCCCTTTGAGCACTGTCTGACACAGGAAAGGACCAATTTTCTGTAGGCCAGTGTCTACTGAATCTTGGTGGCTGCACTTGTAAAAAGTCTTTTACAGTTTGCATAGACTTAGCTTTGTCTTCCATTTTCTTTAAAACCTCTTCTGCCTTAATACCAAACAGAGCATCATGCTGTAAAGGTGCATCCAGTAATTTAGCTTTAACATGATCAGGCAAATTTTGCTCTTTTAGCCAGGCATGCCTACTAATCATAGATCCAGTAACTGCTGCCCTGCAGGAGGCCTCTAAGGAATCAAAACCACATTGCAAAGTATGCTTTCCAACTTGATCAGCCACATGCAATAATTCCTGCAATTCTATATTTTCTGCACATTCAGAAATCAACATAATTTTCTGTTTCAGCAAACCAATAACATGTTGTTGATACTTGAGCATAATGAACTGGCAGTTTAAGGCCCTAATTGCCAAGGTTGCAGATGTATAAACCTTTTTTCCCCATCTTTCCAGCGCCCTTGAATCTCTGTCAGAGGGGGTAGGATGTTTTTGCTGTAGAGGCCTTAACTCCCTTTGGACCCTGTGAAATAGTTTCAGGATCAGCAGCAGGGTTTCTAAATAAAACTTTGTGAGAGTCAGGGACCCTGTAATATCTGTCAGGCTTGCTGGGAGCCGGAGGTAAGGAGTCAGGTCAAGCTTGACTCCAAAAACACATCACTCACAATGTCTAAAACAGGGTATGGCTAAAGGTCTGTGCTGAGGAGAAGAAGGAAATCCCTGAGCCTCTTTTTTGATTCTGAGAAATCTTGACTCTCCCAGTGAAAATGTTCCCTCAAAGTATGCAAGGTTTCTTCAAATGAATAATCCTCAGGAGGTGATGCAGATTGTATAGACTCCTCTGCATCTGAATCCTCATAGGGAGGTATAGAAAATTCCTGATCAGAAGAGGAATCAGAAGAAATAGAAACCTGATCTGAAGATTCATAATCAGTGTCTTGCCTAGGTCTCTTATCAGGAGGGGGATGGGAACCCCTGATCACGGTAATAAGGTCTTCAGCCATTTTGATCATCTGTTTTTCAGGCATAGCGGCCTGTGCAAATGGCTCATACGTTGTTTTTTTAGTTTTAGAAGTTGGCTTTGTCTTTGGTTTTGCAGCTGGCAGTTTGATATAAAAATGCTGAGGCCTGAATACACCCTCAGAAGCCAGTGCCTGCTCAGCGGCTCCGGACTGATCCGAGGGAGATACATCCATGGGTCCAATACTTTGAGTATCAAGCGGTGTGTCGGACTCCACCTGGGTCTCGGTAGGGGTCTGCGACTCGAAAGTAGCGGATATCAGGGGCTGCGAAAGCACCTCACTGAGTACCGATGAACCGGCGACTGACTTAGGAGAAGCTTTGTCATTGGTTTTGGACCTCGACTGTCTGTCTCTGTCCTTTTCTTTGCGTTTTTTATGTACTCCGGTAGTCGGATTGCCATTCGATGACATTTCTGGGTAGTTAAATCTGTTTCCAAAATACTTTGAGGCAAAAATTTACCGATGCTTAATAGTGTGTTGGTTAAATCTAGCACAAAACTGACAGCCAGGCACGTTGTGATCAGGGCCTAGGCAAGGAATACAGTATAAATGGAAATCCTTATGAGGTATTTGCTTCCCACAAGTAATACAATTATTAACTTTTTCTGACATCAGTATGGAGCAAGAAAAAAGTTTCCCCAACGGGGTACATCGCTTTAGTGAAGACTTCGGTTCTGAAACTCAAACTCGAATATTTCAGGAGTCGGCTGACCGGCACTTACGAAATGCTTCTGCTTCGGGCACCGCACGGCAAGAAAGACTAAAGAAAATGGCACAGGCTGCTTGTTTTATAATCCTGATGACCTGACATTATGGAAGAGGAGACAGCAACCGACGCAGGACCCAAGACTTTGGAATTCAGGCTGACTGAGGGCAACCTGCCAGCAGATTACTCAAATATAATGACTGCAACAGTGAAACACGAAGAACATCCTTGAGTTACATACTCAAATTTATTAAACATGTTAATGAAAAGGTTTTAGTTTGTTTTTACATGGTCATTACAAGATCAACAATTATGGCTGTTCATTTTGGCACCCCCAAGACTGGTTCAAACATCTGGAAACTCCATTGGCTGTATCACAGATCTACCCCAAACGTGCTAAGTGTCAAGACTATCATAAGGAACGATTAAAAACTCTTCATCTTTGCTCTTTGTCATACAGACAACTGACAGATTGCTACTTAAATATTACTTAAAGCAAGCATATACTCTTTTGTTTTCAAATACTTAATTTTAATATGTTCTGTACTTAACACAAATATTGACTCAATTAATTTTAAAAAGGAACACAATTGCAACTAATTGGCTCTGTGGAGGAATTAAAAAAAAGTGTCTGGACAAGTTTTATGGAGATCAAAACTGCGTTTATGGACTATGATCTTACCTGTATTAATTACAACCTAATAGCAATAGATTGAGGATACTGTGGACCAGATATTGCAAATTTTCTTTACATATAGCATTGTATTAGAAACTAGGAGGATACAGGATGTTATACAACTTGGAACCTTCAAAATCTATGCTGTTGTCATGGCATACTGTTAGTCAACACAGTTTAGGTCTGTTTTTTTTTTCCCTACTGGGACAAATAATTTCATGTGTATAGTAAATCGAGGTCTACTACTAGGAAAAGTCACTAATGATGAAGTAAGTCAGAGATAATTTTGTAGTTAACTGTTATTCCCAGAGACTATCGAAGTAAAAAGGGTAGACTAATGCACTGCAGTAAAAATTATTATGACGTTTCAGATACAGAAAGCCATTCCCCAAATTCCCTAAATAATATCCATACACCCATCTCTGTTATTCTCCATTTGAGTGATGAAATCACCCAAAAAGCCTAACGTCAGCAATCAGCACCCTGCATTTATCGCACCTGTGCTTCACAAAAAAAGAAAATATCTTTACTTGTTTGATACATAAGCATAAACATAGTTTTTTTTTTTTAATTGTAATTCAGAACTGAACTAAGGCATCCCTCTCATCTACAAGTAAACATTCCAGCTGCACTTCCCTCAGGCAAGGACTTCTGTGGATTCTCACCCCTGCCAAGGCCTTCATGAGCAGCAAGGACAGACCACGGGAGAGAAAAACAGAGAGAAGCAGCAACAGCAGACCAGGGGACAGAAACAGAGAAATCAGCTCTGGCAAAATGATCCAAAGCCCCACCCTGAGCATTCTGATATTTTTTCATCAGCTCACTTCCTGATAATGACGTGATTTAAAAATTCTAAATATAAATTAACACGATCATGTTATTAGACACATTGTAAAAATATCCTGCAGCTTTGTAAAATATTCTGCAGCTTTATAAAATGTATTTATGTCTAATGCAAACATCAAAGTTGATGGGACAGGTTCTACAGAACAAAACCAGTATGTTAGAAAGGAAAACAAACTACAAAACAATTATGTCAGTCAGACCAGAAACAGACAATTACTGAGTATATAGTATGAGAATACTTTCTACCCGAAACAAAACATGAATAGTGATTCATAATACTATCCCACGTGCATTGCAAGTCCAATGAGTTACATTAAAATCTGTACATGACTTACTACATTTCTTCTGATTTATGTCAGCAACTGTTTGTGCTCAATGTGTCAGTTCAGGCCAAGGCTTCCTTCTGAAACTGTTGATATGCAAATTTCTATTTTCAGACAACAAAACTGGAAATGGTTCTGCCTTGCACTGGTCCTTCATTAATAAAAAAACAGTGGTAAACTTTAGATTTAACCAGTTAACTAAATGCAAAGGAAACCATGTCCTCTAGGACTCACTTTAAATATGCCACAGTATTTGGTGATGAGACACTGTGGGTCTGAGCAGTGCCTGCTTCAAGGACGGGCACAACAATTCTTCTGCTCACCATTAGAAGTGGTTGAAGAACATATGAGCACTTTGATGACAAGCCCTGTGAAGGGAAAAACATAAGAAAACAAAATTACGGAACTTTATCTGGTCATCAAAGTAAAAGGAAAAACCATGAAATGTACATAATTATTGCAAATAAATGGAGACCTTGGGACAATATTTCAGATAAAGCTACCAAACAGATATACAAGTATGCCCTGATTTGGTTAAAACTAAATATTGTATACAATTAATTATATGACTGTTTCTACTAGGATTGCCTGAACAGTCATTACAGTTTTTAAATAAAAAAAAAAATTGAAAACGTAAAACGTTATGAATATTATGCATATTCTCAAGAAAAATCACATTTGACTAGTATCAAGCTTCAATCATGGGGGATGTCACTAAAAAGTTCTCCTTAAAAATCAGCCAAACTGGGTCCTCCTCAGGTAAGCCACAGTGTAATAACTGCAAGGTTTTCACAGGGCACTGGAAACATCTCTTCTCTAATAGCATAAAATTATCTAATGTGAGATATCATCCCAGACAAAATAACACCCAGATAAGTAATCCTGACAAAATTGTGTTCATCATCTACATACAAAGGAGGCACCCTAAAAAGTACTACTAGTAAATATGCAGCATCAGGGCCAGAGGGGATTGAAATTTTGAGTAATTCGCCGTGAGAAATGTGCATCCTGAAATCTTATGAAGGTCATCATAGGTTAGTATTACAATTTTGGGGGATGGCAATTTTGGGAAAACTATAAGCCTTTACAGAGCCATTTTTCCTCTAATTTTTTGAAGCTATCTTGTGACACTACTCCTTTGCACCCACTGTCAGATCTTCCTTCCGACTACTGATCTCACCCTAGTAATTCATGATGCCCATCTGGCAATTAATAGCCTTGGAAGCTAAAGTGGAAGTAGTACAGATGCTAAAGATAAGGAGAGCAGAGGTATACATAATTTTGGGACGAGAGACGTTTAAATTAGCTTGAGGGATGGCAACTTCAAATTTCAGTTGTCATCAAAGGCCTACAACAAAAGTGGAACTGCTAAAGGCTTTGGTTCCTGTGTGCCCAGTAAATCTAAAGGCCTCTTTGTGGACATCCAAATGAGACCAACTTAAATGTTCTCTCAAACGTTTAACATCTCCTTAAGAGAAACATCTGTAGGGGGACCCAGTGAAATGGATTCATCAACAGTAGATTTCCATGAGGAGTAGACCATGTCCATTTCCTCTTATATGGAGTCAAACGTATGTAGAGGATTTTTCTGTTTTTCTCTTGAGGGCATTCCTGAGATAAGGCATCGAGATGGGGAGGTGCAATCCACCACGTTTTGGAATCAAACATAGATGGGTTAATGGCTGCATGGCTGAGGTCTAGACCATGTGCTACATGTCTTCTACAGAACAAAAATAGTAGGCATGTTCACAGATTCACACAAATTGAGGGGAGTGATCAAAATCTTTTATGAAGGGACATTCAGTATATATATATATATATATATACATATATATATATATATATTTCCCCCCCCCCCATAGGGAGATATAACACACACATACATAAGCACACACACACACACACACACACACACACACACACACACACACACACACACACACACACACACACACACACATAATATATGCACATATACTAAACAGATAAGCAAGCAAAAAATACATCTTTGCTATGAATCAATTCCAGAATCACCTGATGCCCAAGAAAAGTTGTCACACTGTTCACATTCAAGGAAAATACACAAACTCCAAACATAACCATTTATTTTCAACTTTCTGCTTTCTTTTAGTTATCATTGCTGTTTTGCTGAGACCTCATTTATGAGCACAGATTCATTTTCTCCTGTTCTAGCGGTTTCTTCCTTATCTTCACGTGATGGGGCTGACAGTATCTCTGTCTGTCTGACTGCAACTCACCAACATGATCAGAACAGGTCGGGCAGCTACCTCAGGTTTAAAAAAAAACTCTTGTTACCTTATCTAACAGCAATAATCTCTTCAGGGCATCCAATAAAAGTAGATTCTTCATCTGTAGACGTCCTTCTCCTACATGAATGGCAGGGGCAACTTTCTGTTCAGTGACACCTCATAACCAAAGTAAAAGTGCCACTCCTAATGACGCTTTGTGCACCTGGGTATGCAGTTGGACTTGTGTCCCTGTTCCCTACATATTTCACATCACCATTTAGTACATGTCATAATAAAATGAGCTTGTTCTCCACAAAAATAAAAATACTTAATCTGACCGGGATGACAAAAAATTGTACAGTGTCACAAAGATAATATTAGGAATTAGTGATGGCGTCTTGTTATCAGTCTTTAGTTCTGCACATCATTTACAGTTTCATAGGTGTACACTAGGCAAATGGTCCAGTAGACCATATGCAACCGACTCATAATTCCACTACTCATTCCTTCTATCAAATAAAATAGAGGGATGACACCACGGGTGAATTAACAAATACCCATTCATTAAGACAGGTAATTTTTGAAGAGAGTTAAGGAACTGCTTCATTTGATATAGAAAGGAAGCTTATCTCACAAATAGGGAAATCTCTGGGAAAGCTACTGATTCTACCAACAGATTCTGTAATAATAAAATGCAGATTTAAGTCCAAGATTGGTTGCATTGCAACCAGTTTTTAAAAAGAGTAAGTGATCAAGCACAACAGGGCCTTGTAGGTTAGGCAAGGAGGACCACAGAGAAGTCTGTAAGAGATACTGTTGAGAGAATGGGCTTTAAGTCACTCTTTGAAATTTAGACAACTCATAACTAATATTTTCTTTACATCCGCGGTGGTGGTGCTGCGGTAGCGCTGTCACCTCACAGTAAGACGCTGTCCGGTTCGATTCTCAGCTAGAGCGTCTTCTGCGTGGAGACATGCGTGAATGGGCATACCTTCATTGAAGGTTGGGCATCAGGGCTGGCAACTCGGCACGTAACAATCAACTGCCAATCATTAGCGGACCGGAGTTCCGCTGTGGCGACCCCTAACCCTGAAAAGCCGAAAGACACAACAACATAACCAATATTTTCTTTGTGAGAAAACAATGAGGTTTTTCTAGCTGTGTGATGTCGCTTTTCTAGGCCAGTGATCAAGGAGCCTCAATCCTCCCCACTGACACCGGTGGGGAACATCCACTGTGAGAAAAATAGATACACACACAGTATTTTCAGATGCAGCCTTCTGCAAAAAGTACAATTTCCTTTAAGAGCACACAGAGAATGCACACTCCAGTCATGGCACTAGACTTTCTCTACAGGCCCTAAATAAAACTAGTCAATGACCACTACAGAGCCAAGTCCTTAGCTGGGTGTTCCAAGCCAAGTCCTCCACCACTCACTCTGTGAAATCAGTGCTCTCAGTGTCCCTGTTCAAAGTAGCTATCACACACATACTTTGAGGTTTGATTTTCACACACCCACCCACCTACCCACACACACAGACACAGACACCTACCCCCCCCCCCCCACACACACACACACACACACACACACACCTGGAAAGGCTGGCCCAGCTCACCTGCTCTCCACCCAGACTACAAGGCAGATTTGTGGCACCAGAAAATCTGAAGCCATCTACTTTAAGGCTCTTAAAAGGGTCCCCAATTACACTTATTAAAGTTAATATTTTTACAAATTGTAGTGTTTAACCAAGCAGCAAGACTTTCAAGAACATGGAGCCACAGCGCCAATAAATAAATCAAAGTACTCTCAAAGTTTAGACATTTTTCTCAAAGATCAGCCACAATGAAAGGTTTATATATATTTAGTGATAATTAATATATTTATTAATAATTAATAAAAACATGAAATACTAAATATCTATTTACAATAAAAAGCAAAAATAACACCGATGGAAAGACTCGGAGAGATAACAGAAAAATACATTTAGCTAATCACGCTATATCGTTTTAACTGACTGAAGAATTACTGTTCCCTAGTTACTTACTAAAGCAAGGCAAGATGAAAAAACTGGATGAATGTCTTGTCAGGTCCAAAAACAGAGTGCACTCCTGACATCTTTCACTAGTTTTCAAATACAATTTCAGTGCTGGCTACAGAATGACATCACATATGGTCACCTAACTCTGGTTCCCACACTACCCTCTCACTAGAAACTGAGCTAGGATCTGGCACTGATGTGCCACAACACACACACACACACACACACACACACACACACACACACACACACACACACACACACACACACACACACACACAAAACTTTAGCTAAGGTTTATTACACCATATGGAAACTGTAAAACAATTCCAACACTTTCAAGCTTCCTGCAGAATCTTATAAGCCATTCTCTGGTACTCCAGGGTAGCAATTAGTTCACAACTAAGGACAGCAGAGCAGGAGGCTAACCCAGGCTTTTCAGAGACATTATGTCTCTGGCTGCATTCAGACCAAAGAAATAAAATCTTTATGGCCTAAACAAAGTCACTTAATTTCAGAAATACCCAAACCAACCCAAACTGAGGCAGAAATATATACTAAAAAAAAAAACAATAAAATAACACTCCAAGGCTCAAGGAACTTGGAGAAAATATGGTTAGCGTAGTTTCTTTTAACAGCCGCTTTCGTAAAACTTCTTCAGAACACATACAAAAGTGAATAAAAAATTTTTATACATCAAAAAACCTATTACACAACTAATAAAAAACTCCAGTTCTTCATTAGTTAAATGAATCAATTAAAACAATTACATTCCACCTAAAAATCAATTAATTGATAGCTGTATAATCCTTTAATTTCCTGTCTTTCAAAAAACACTTAATATTTATGTATTCATTCAGACCAGGTAAAACATCAGACTATTTGCCAACATACTTCTCTTTTCTCAACTTGGTTCTTAAAATCCCATCCCCTTCTATCTTGGTGAACCTTTTCTAATACAGCAAAGTAAAACTTGCTGTATTTTCCACAAGCCAAAGTATGCTTGTACAATGCATTAGTGCTATCGTTGGTCTTAATTGTGTATAAATGTTCTTTTATCCTTTCATGAAGGCACCTAGTGGTCATGCCTACATAAAAACATTCACATCCAGAACAAATATCAATGTAAACAACTCCTTTAGAGCCATAATGAAACCTCCCATTAGGTTTGACTGTGAGAGCCAAATGTGACAAAAATAAAGAGGGGCCATCATAAATTAATCTACAAATGGAACAATTGTAACACTTGTAAGTCCCCTTATATTTATCTGCTCCAGGCGGTGTAACGTTAGTGACATTTTTCTCAAAATAATGTTTGAGACTAGGGTCTTTTTATACACCAAGGGACGCTCACCCAACATCTCAACCAAGTCTTTCTTCTCCCTAATAATTTTCCAATTACTTTCCATCAAATGTCTAATACCTCCAGTGTCCAGTGTACGATAGTGGCTATTAAAAGAAACTATGCTAACCATATTTTCTCCTTGCACCTTGGACTATTATTTTATCATTTGAGTTCAGGATATTTAGCTGGGCTGAGCTTAACCCCTTCCCTTCCAGTATCCTCTATTAAAAAATAAACATTTCATCAGTTACAGCAATACAGTCTAACATACATGTATATTTCTTTTCTGTCAGCAGGAGCCACTCTTGATACATTTTTAACACAAGCAACTTTACAAATACATTTTTAACACAAACACCTGTACAAATCAGTTTGATATTCAAATGACATACAATTCTAGCTTTGTTGGCATATGTTACACATGCACTGCCCTACTCCCCCTGGCACAGCTGGTGCTACCTCACATCATCACAAGTTGGATGATATTTTTAGAAATATGTCAAAAGCGGCATTATATTCAAGTATGGACCCAATGAGAAGGAGTATAAAGGGGTCATGACATATTTTTTACTTTGAGGTTATACCTTTAGCAAATGGCTGACTCTAGTAAAAATATTTACTAACAATAGTCATTACATGGTGGTTAAAACATTCACTGTCTATGAATGAGTCAGGTCAGTAATGACAACTGCTGTTTTGGTGGAGCAAGGGGCATTTATGTGGTACCTGCAGTGATGATCTTGCTAAAAAAACTACAGTACTGCATTTCTTGCATTTAGTTTAGTCCACGGTCTGGATACTAAGGGTTTGTAAAGGTTAGGCACTTTGAAGATATGGATGTCTTTTGATGAGCTGCTGACATCAGTGACACAGATGCTGAAGAGCATGTGGTGTCTTTTATAGGAAAGTGCGACACCAACCCTAACTGAGTCAGCTCTCCTTGTAAGGTAATTAGCTATCCAAGGAGTTATTTAGGAGGTTATATTCCTCTAGATTAGAAGTTCTATAATGCCAGCATATGGAATATTACTGAAAGCTTTAACCACATCCATGCAGATAGTGTGAACAGACTTGCCTACAGCTAGTGACTCAGACTTTCTCAAGGTAATCAACCAGATTAAGTAGGTAGGACCTCTCTTTTACAAAACCAAACTTGTCTGGATTAAGGGCTTGTAAACTACAGATACCCGTATTTATGACTTCCATGACTACACATACCATTAATTTACATATAGTACTGGTAAGGCTAATTGGTCAGCCAGCCTTGTGGAGACAATATCACAACAGCTGTTCTCCAGGCTTCTGGCAGACACCTAGGAGAGAAGCTAATAGGGTTGTGAGGGAGTTGGCAAGGCTGTGCTCCATACCAACATGAAACCAAGTTGGTATGTTGTCTGGGCTCATAAAGTTATTTTTTTTTAGTTCTGGGTAGGGTTTTTTGGACTTGTTTAGTGATACCTACAAGGACTGCAGACTCGGAGTAAGGAAGAAATTATGGGCAAAAGGACTGGAAGTTTGAGTTAAACTTGTCTGCTAGTACATCTGCAACTTCCCTGGGTTATAGGAGGTGGTGCCACTGGATCTAAGTTCAGTGCAGTGCTGAGTATTGTTTATAACAGTCCTGATGTAGTTAAATAATGCTTTATTATCATCCAGTGGATCGCCTCACAGCAAGAGGTTCTCTGTTTCGATCCTCGGCTGGGATGCCTTCTGTGCAGAGTCTGCATATCCTCCCTATGGTCGCATGCATTTTCTCTGGGTGCTCCGGTTTCCTCCCACATCCCAAAGACATGATGTAGGTGGACTGGACACTCTAAACTGGCTCTAGGCATGAGTGCTGTGTGTGTGTGCCTTCTGTGGAAGGTTGGGCGCCGGGCTGGCAACTCGACACTGTAAAACTCCAACAATCATGAGCGGACAGGTGATCCACTGTGGCAACCCCTAACTGGGAAAAGCCGAAAGAAGAAGATTATCCAGTGGATGATGCAGCAGTGTTTAATTTATATTGTACCTTGCAGATTCTGATCCTCACCTTAGTTTCGTATTTATCCTTCTGAGGTCACTTTTAGTGCAGCAGAATCAAGTTTATTCTTTAGAACCAAATATTTTCTGTTCTTGTTGCAAAGTTTAATGGCAGAGCAGGATTCTTAACTTTGCACTGTATTCACTGTAGACATGGGACATGTGCCTTTAGGCAAAAATTGAGAAGAGAATAGAAATCATTGGTACAAGGGGCTGTTTTAGCCATGGCAAACTATTGAGGCAGACAGCACTAAAAAACTCTTTAGGGCATCAGATAACTTTAGGAAGTTACCCTTGGAGATACGGCAGAGTATGATAAGCAAAGACAAATTGCTTACACCAAAACCAACCACAATTTTTATATGCAGAAAAACTCATTTAGACAGCTTAGATATAATATTGATCTAAAGTTTTTTTGCCATTTTTGGTACTAAAAATAATTCTGAACAGTACCCGGACCTTCTCTCATCTGGTGCAACATCCTAGATGGCCTTTTTCAAGGTCAATGACCACCTTTCTTTCCATACTCATTTGATGGTATGGGTTATTAGATAACCAAAGTCACTGAGGCTGGGGGTGTGTGGAAATGGATTTTGTAACAAAAGATATGATGGTCTGTAATCACTTGTCCACATTATGGCCATCCATGTAGGAAGGTGGAGAGACAAGGTAATTCGGCACTGCCACCAAAGCAGAACAGTCAGGCAAACCCTCACAGATTTTGTATTTGCTGTGGTGCCCTAGGCAAGAAACTGCAAAATTCATAGCCCTCCCTATTAATTCTGTCTTGGGAGGGCATACGTTCTGAAAGGCTCTATGGCCACAAGTTGGTTCCTTCCAGACTGCTGACTTCTTGACTGACACTGACTCTGTTTTAAACAGCTGCATGAGACTATTTTTGCATCTAGGCAAAAGACCACCACAGTGTTTCAGATCAGATTATCTTGCCATCCTTACTGCTTTCCTGTGACTACTCTCTGACTTTCAGCTTGAAGAGGTGGGTGCCATTAAAGGTAACATTGCTAAAGGTGTCAGGGTGTCATCTGTTAAAGTTCATCAGGCACTGCCAGGCATGACAGTAAACAGTAATCCCTGGGCCTGTTGTCCTAACTGCCCAGTATTTCACATTATATGCCAGGTGCATGGTTAAATTCAACACAGAAGAAATACATGCCAAGTTGAGATTTTACCTTGTTACCTCTGAGCAACGTATTTAAGTAGATTCATACGGAATTACAAGGGATATGGTCCAACAGACCACTGAGGAGCCTAGCCCAGTTTCAAAATTGATCCACAGAGCTGTCTGGTTAAATGACTTGCCCAGAGTCACACAACAGGCAAATGGAGTTGACAGAATCAAACACTGGACAAGCAGCAGCAGCTTGGTAACAGCTTCTATTCTTAATCCTTTGGGCTAGCTGCTACACTATCACATTGGGTCTTTCCAGACTGCTGGATCCTGGTAGCTGTTGATTCTGATGAAACTGCTGAAAAGGACTATTTTGAGGTGCTGCAAAGCAGGTGCCCTCAGTTGGGACAGCTTTAGCATACTTCCCACTCTTCAAACTAAATGGTGCAGATCTCACTCCCTACTAATGGGACTTCTTTAGAACCGTTATCACAAGCTAAAAACTGTATTTAAATAATCAAAGTAAGTACCATGTGACTTGATCACAAGCCTTTAAGTCCTAATTAAACAATTAAAAGTAACAACAGACAAGTTTACACGTACAAACAGCAATAACGCATAAAAAAAATCAAATGCAGTAAACACTCATCACTTGTCTCCCATCAACAACATATGCTAGTAATAATTTAAAATCAAGTAATATGTGGAATTGCATAAAAATAATGTTAAAACAATTTACCCAAACAAATAAATCCTAACCACTGCTTGTGTAATTTATAAATAATAACTTATAAATCCATAGCCCTTCTTTTTCTCAAAATAGATGAAATAGAAATATTATCGCTAATGCCTGGTAACAGAGGCATTTATTCTTAGTTGCCACTGCAATTCACTGGTTTCTAATCTGCTTTCCCAGAAACCGCCCCTATAATTTAGCTTAACTACCTCCACTATCCCAAAATAAAAACTTGTCAAATTGAGGCACACTAAAGAATGTTTATATATTGCGCTGTTAGTATTTTTATGTTCAATAGCATAGATATGTTCGTAAAAGCGTTTACATAATGGTCTCTCTGTTTTCCCAATGTTGAAGCGTCAACAGTATTGGCAAACCCTTGCATATACTAAGACTCTAGTGGCACAATTCCCTATTGCTAATCTAACCCATTGTGGCAGGTCACCTAACACTATCTTGTTGTCTTGTAAAATAAACTTACAATAATTATATGCTACACATTTAATAGTTCCTCTCTGATTAAAATTAGCAGTGGAAAAAGGGTGTTCCAATAAATATTTAATACTGTATCCTGTTTTGTACACAAAACTGGTCTTTTATCCTAACATGGTAATAAATTCACTGTTAAGACTTGAACATAACCCAGTTCTTGTTTAGTATATTCCTTACACTGGGACCGAAATGGATCACCATAGCATTTGAAAAGGTGCCAACATTATCATTAAGTTTAAGGGTAATCACATCTTTATTACTGCCTAGTAGTGGTTTGTATATGGAACCTCAATCTTCTAAAACCTCCTCCCCAAGTGTTATTACCATATTTAAGGGTCCCCGCTGTCAGTGAACATCTGTACAAGGTTGAAAGTTCTAGCTTAAAGTTAAAAATGTCCGAACACTTCCAAGCTGTCCGTATCATTTGCCCCTTAATTATATTTCCCTTAGTGTAGGTGGCGTGGCAACTCCTAAAGTCCAAGAAACTATTCGAAAATGTAGGTTTCCTTTATAGTTTAGAACCAAAGCATTTGCTGCTGTGGTCTTTAAAAATGGTAACATCTAATTAGTTGGAACTTTCTTTAGAAAAGGTGTGTGTGAATTTAAAAAAAGGACAAACATGATTAATATAATGTACAAAATCTTTTGCAACATTTTCTGTCCATTTCATTAAAATAAACAAATCATCCAAGTAACAAATATACCAACCAATGATTCTTAGAACAAGAATTTAAAATGTTTCCTCTCCCAAGTGTACATAACCAAATTGGCGTATATGGGTGCACAACTGGTGCCCATAACTTTGCCTCTAATCTGCCTAAAAAGTTCTACATTAAATGTGATTAAATTATTCACCATATTAATTTCTTTACCTCCATCACAAAACTGGTCAAGGTGCTGTCCAGGGATGTTAATTCCAAAACTGCTTTGTGGAATAGTTCCAAAACTTCCGTATGTGGAATCAATGTGAATAGATCCACATCAACTGGGGAGAAACAACACTAGTCTGAATAGTATTCTTGTTTGACTTTTGACAAAAGTTCCCAAGAATCAATTAGAAGATGTTCAGTAGGACGTAAATATTCTTTAATAACCCATCTACAAAAATCTCTAGTGAATAGGTGGAACTATTATGAGCAGCTTCTATCAGATGGTGGGGGCGGATTGTAAATATTTTTATGCACTTTGGGAATGCCAACGACATTGCGTGTAGTGGGGTGACCATTACGTAAAAAAAATGTAAATTTCTTTATTAATAACCCCTTGAAAAAGACAGTATTCCAGAAAAAACAATCCTATGTGCGATATGAAATTCATTTTATGAAACTGTTTCGTACTTGTTGGTGTCATACAACATTGCCATCATTTGACAGTTGTAATCATTCTTCTCAACTATAACAATCCCACCCCCTTTGTCTGGCTTCATTCTCCACAAAGCTCAGCTCTCAGCTCTTTAAGTAGGACTGCCTCATCCTTGGTCAGATTGCAAAATTTTCTTCTAGAATCATGGTACATTCTTTGTGTACAAACTTTCTCGTAATTGGCAATGGTGGGATGCAGGGGGGGGGGGTTAAATGTGCTCTTTCTCCTAAAATCATTGTAGGATCCATCAATAACTATTTTACTATCTTTGAACATCAACTGAAAATTCAACCTCTTTGTGAATAATTTTAACTCAGTAAGGACTTCAGCTATATCAGTTTGACGAGGGGGAACAAATCTGAAACTTTTCTTAAAAAGTGTGAAATGTGTCTTTTCAACTATCAAATTAGTATAATTAAAAATACTGAAGCCCTCAAAACGAAGCATTTTACCCCCAAAAGCTGCAATAATTTTATCCAAATCATTAACCACCTTCAATAATTGTTCCAGCTGTTCTTCCTCCACATCTGTCTTAGACCTTTTCTTCTTTTGACCTTTTTGGGTGTGTGGATGGTCTAAAAAATTCTGTTGTCTATTTTTGTTCTTATTTCCTGACCTTTCTGATCTACGGAATGAGGGTAATCCTAGTCAAAAACCTCACGGTCATCTGTTTTGTGATGAGCTGGGTTTATAAGTAGCCATTTTTGGGACAAGAATTGTCTACATGATCCCAAATACCTCCATTTCACTCCCAATTGCCATACTACTGAACTCTTGACCATGTGATGTATCCTCATTACTGTGTATTGTGGTATGTCTTAGGAAGAGGGTAAGTACTTTTTTGTCTGTATTCTGTTTCATCTCTAATCAACTTTTTTTGTTTAAAAAAGCCCCTTTGTTAATTCATTACCACAGAGTACCACCTCATGTCACCACTCTGCAAGCATGAGTGCTCCCTGAAGCAGTAAATATACAGTTTTATTACATCATAGGTTAATCTGCTGGCATGATCAACTCAGCAGATACAGTTTAGTGAAAACAGAATGTAAAAGGCTGCTTATTGTTTTTTTACTCTGTAAACTCTGTTTTCTAACTGTTTGCAAAGGATTTTTTTTTGGAGGGGGGTGGTCAGCTTTGTGTACTCTCGTCATGATAATTCATACTTCAGCAAGCCAATTTTCTTTTGCTGGTATTCTGAAACACATCAGTTAACCTAAAAGTGAATAAACATCTTTCCCTTACCATCATCTAAAACAGACTTTCAATTTCAAAAATAGTGGTATTTTATAAGCATTTAATTTAAGATAAAATGCAGAACAGTACACCTTGTCTCACCCATAGCAAAGCATGTAGTGTTTTGTTGCAGACCCGGACATGATGTACGGGGTGGAAACCATTCACACTGATAGAATCTAATACCCCACTTACTTAATGCATCAGCCCCCTGACCACACCATTCTTTGTTGCCAAGGGGATAAATTAGGGTATCCATAAAGTAGTTGTGTACACTTACCATAAATGTAGATGTTCGAGTGTATTCACCGTTGCAGTCATCACACTTGGGTTATCTGCCTGCAAGTTGCCCTCAGTCGGCCTGAATACCAGAGTCTTGGGATTTCTACATCGGATGCTGTCTCCTCTTCCATGATGTCAGGTTGTCAGGGGTGTAAAACATGCAGCCGACACCATTACATCAGTTTTTCTTGCCCCAGATGTCAGCAGCCCCCAAAATAGGAAGCAATTACATGGCGTGGAATACTCCAGTAAAAAGTAAATACCATTACCATAAGATATGGCCAAAAAGAGTATATGTAGAAATTATAGAAAAATCAGGGGGCTGGAGGGAGGGTAACTAGGACTGCAATAGTGAATACACTCGACATCTACATTTATGGTAAGTGTACACAACTGTACCATGTCCTTTGTGTTTCATTGTTGCAGTCATCACACTTGGGTTGATTCCCAAAGCTGAGAAAAGGTAGAGGCAGTCAAGAAGTATTAAGGCTGGCTAGCAGGCCTTGTAAGACAGCTGGTGGCAAATCCAGCTCTGGATTTAGAAAATATAGGTAAGTGGTAATGCTTGGTGAAGGTGTGTACAGAACTTCAGGATGTCCCTGGTAGGGACTCCCCTGAGAAATGCTGTAGAGGTTGAGGTAGCCCTAGTGGAATGAGTTCTGATCCCCTGCGGGGTAGGTTTTCCATTGTGTTTGAAGCAGAAATGGATGCAGTGTGCTATCCATTTGGAAATGTTTTGCTTTGAAATGGCCTAGCAGCTGGTCAGATTTTCTGAAAGATTTAGTCCTGTCAAGGTAGAAGCTGAGCTGTCTGTGTACATCCAAAGAGTGTAGGATCCTTTTCCCTTTATTCTGAGGATTAGGGAAAAGGTTGGTAAATGGATGGATTGGTTTAAAGCCACACTGGATACCACCTAGGGCATAAATGATGGGTTAGTCCTGAGGGAAACCTTGTCAGCATGGAAAATAATGAAGGGTTCCCGAGCCATTAGTGCCTGTTATTTAAACACTCTTCTTGATGAAGTGATGGCTAGAAGTAAGGCTATTTCCCAAGAGAGGAATTTTAACTCTGCTGCAGCAGCAGGCTCAAAAGGGGGGAAGCGTGAACTTCTCTAGTACAAAGTTAAAGGTCCCAGGCAGGGGTGGGAGCTCTCCTCGGGGGGCCTTAAATTGTTAGCTCCTCTCAGGAACTGTTTGATGAGAGGGTGAGAAAAGAGAGGTGGCTCAGTACTGTAATGAGCTGAGATGGCAGAGGCATGAATCTTAATTGATGAGAAGGACAGGCCTCTGTGGAGGAGCCCTGCTACGTAGTCTGGGATTTGAGGTAAGGTGGGCATGGCTGTGTCCTTTCCTTGAGACTGGCTCCAAGAACAAGATCTTTTCCACTTTTCTGAATAGGATTTCCTAGTACTAGGTCTTCTGGCTTCCAGGATGACGTCCAGCACCTGTTTGCTGAGGGTCGCTGGTGGTGTATTCAGGGGATAAACCAGGCTGCAAGGTTCAGGGTTTGCAGCTGTGGATGCAAAATCTGCCCCTCCTGCTGAGACAGCACGGAGGGGGTCTGATGCAGATGCCAGGGAGGCACTGCTGTCAGACTGCATAGGAGTGCATACCAGTTCTGGCATGGCCAGTCTGGAGCAATAAGGATTGTCCTTGGTCTGTCCTGTTTGATCTTGAGTAGTACTTTTGAGAGGAGAGGCAGAGGGGGAAAGGCATAAATTGAGAGGTTTTCCCATGAAAAGGACGGAGCATCCACTTTCCACACTTTGCTGTGAGGATTTCTGGTGCAAAATTTGCACAATTGATGGTTTTGGGGGGAGGCAAAGAGGTCCACCTCTGGTGTCTCCCACCTGTGGGTTAGAAGTTTGAATGAGTTGGTTTCCAGTTTCCACTTGTGTGGGTCTAGTAGATTTCTGCTTAAGTCATCTGCCAGTGAATTCTGTTTGCCTAGCAGGAATTGAGCTTGCAGGTGCACTTGGTTGCTCAAGGCTGTGTTCCACAGGGCCATGGCTAACTTGCAGAGTGGGTAGGAATGAGTTCCCCCCCGCTTGTTTATGTACCACATAACTGTGATGTTGTCTGTCTTTATCAGGAGTTATCCTGGAAGGATAAGCTATTTGAAGGCTGTCAGAGCATTCTGCACAGCTAACATTTCTTTTTGATTGATATGTATGGGAATTTGTCCTGGGCTCCATTTGCCTTGAATGCATTTGACTGCCATGTGAGCCCCCCATGCATAGTTTGATGCATCTGTTGTCCGGGTTTGGGCGGCGAGATTTTGAGTGAAAGGAAGTCTCTTGTTGTGGTTGCATGCCTCTGCCCACCAAAGGAACTCTGCCCTTAGACAAGGGATGATAGGAATCAGTGTTTCCAGGTCCTGAGAATGTTGACACCAGAGACTTTTTAAGTACCACTGACGTTTCCTCATATGCAGTGTTGCATATGGAATTAGTAGAATGCACGAGGCCATGAACCCTAAGGCTTGCAGTATTTGTCTTGCAGATAGCTGGGTTTTGGTGGCTATTAGTTTGAAGTAGTTTGTCAAATAAACCTGTTTTTTTTGGAGTGAGGAATGCCATCTGGGAAGTTGTGTTCAAGCTTGCTCCCAGGAATACAATATTTTGGCTGGGCACCAGTTGTGATTTCTTTTCGTTGATGGTGTACCCCAGAGAAGTTAGGAGTCTCTTTACAAATGCCAGGTGCTGAAGTAGCAATTCCTGACTGTCCGCCTGAATCAGGCAGTCGTCCAAGTATGGGTAAATTTGAATATTTCTCTGCCTGCAGTATGCAATGGCTGGAGCCAGGCACTTTGTGAATACCCTGGGCGCAGTAGATAAGCCAAAGGGAAGTGCAAAGAACTGATAGTGCATAGAACCTGCCCTGAAATGTATTTATTTCCCACAAGATTCCCTTAAGGAGATGTGCAGATAAGCTCCTTTTAAGTCTAGGGTGACTAGCCAGGCATCCTTGGCTAGCATAGGAAGAAGCTGTTGCAGTGTAAGCATTTTGAATTTTGGAACCACCAGGAAGGTGTTGAGAATTGACAGATCCAGGATAAAGGCGCCAAGAGTTCTCTTATCTGGGCACCAGGAACAGTCTGGAGTAGAAACCTTGTCCCCTTTGCTGTATTGGAACACACTGAATAGCCTTGATACTGAGAATAGAAAGTACTTGCTTTTGAGCCTCTGCCCACTGGTTTGGAGGAAGGTCTGGCAACCCGCTTGGGGTTGGCAGTGAGTGGAAGCAGAATCTGTATCCCTGGGATACAATGTTTAGGACCCATTGGTCCTGGGTAATGGCCATCCAGTTTTTTGCATGCAGGGCGAGTTTTCCTCCTAGGGGTACAAGTACTTGGGCATGGCTGGGAAGGATGATAGACAAGTCATTGCGAACTTTTTCCATAAGGGGGTAGATTACCACTTCCTATTTTTGAGATGGGAGCACTCCATTGTTTAGATCTCTGCATACCCTGAGACTGTAGTCTTGGTGGTCTGTTGCCCCTGGGTTTGGACTGAGAAGGCCTGGGAGGGACTGGAAAGGACCAGTTTTTAGAAGGCCAATGCCTACTGAATCTAGGTGGCTGCACCTGTAAGAAATCTTTAACAGTTTACATAGATTTAGCTTTTTCCTCCATCTTTTTTAAGAACTTCTTCTGCTTTTGTGCCAAACAAATGTTCCTGGTTTAATGGAGCATCTATTAATTTTGCTTTGACGTGGTCTGGCAAGATCTGTTCCTTCAGCCAAGCATGACTTCTCAGTACAGACTCAGTGACAGCAGCCCTGCAAGATGGTTCTAAGCCATCAAAACTACTGTCTAAAGCTCTAGAATTCCTGTCCAAAGGGGTAGGGCTTTTGGCTGTAGTAGCCTTAATGCCCTTATGTCCCTGGGAAATGGTCTCTGGATCTGCAGTGGGATTTTTAAAGAAAAAATTATGAGAGTCAGGTACTCTGTAGTACCTGTCAGGCTTTCCAGGAGCTGGTGGTAAAGTATCACGAGTAAGACTTGATTCCATGAAGACATCATCTACAATATCCAGGGCAGGGGTATAGCTAAAGGCCTGTGCTGAGGCAAGCCTAAAAATTCTCCGAGTCCCTTTTTGGACTGAGGGTAGTCCTGGCATTCCCATTGGAAATGCTCTCTTAAGGTATGCAAGGTTTCACCAAAAGAAAAGTCCTCTGGAGGGGAGGCAGAGGGAATGGAATCCTCTGCATCTGAATCCTCATAGATAGATAAGGGTATGTCCTGGTAATGACAGGGATCACAGTCATTGGACTCATGGTCAGTAAAATCAGAAGGAAAATCAATTCTTTGTCTTTTAGAGGGAGAAGGCTGGCTTTTCCTAATTAAAGTTATAAGGTCTTCAGCCATTCTAAGCATTTGTTTCTGTGGCATGGGAGCTTGAGTATGCACTTTGGTTGTCTGTTTTCTAGGCGTAGTGCGAACTCTGGGTCTGAGAATCTCAGTAGTTTTAGTCAAAAATGAAGTTGTCAATTTAATATGAACATCGGAAGGTTGGAATACACCCTCAGAAGCCGATGCCTGCACAGTGGCTCCGGACCCATCCAAGGTAGAGACATCTGCAGGTTCCATAGTCGAAGAAGCATCTCGCGGCATACCGGACTCCGAATGGGTCTCAGCAGAGGCCTGCAAATCTGTAGAAGTGGGTATCAGGGCTGCGAAGGCACCTCACTGAGTACCGGCAGATTGACGACTAGCTTAACGGAAGCGTTGTCAGTTTTGGACCTATGCGGTCTGTCTCTGTCTTTATCCTTACTTTTTTTTGGAAGATCGGTAGTCGGATGGGTTATCAAAGCCATTTCAGAATACTGAGAACAAAAGCGAAAAAAAATTAGCAACAAAGATAGCCCAGCGACGAATAGTTCGGGTGTTAAACAAGGCAAAAAACCAGCAGCGAGGAACGTCATGGTCTGGGCTTAAACAGGTGATGCAGTAAGAATGAAAATCTCTGTGAGGTATTTGCTTTCCACGGGCAAGACAGTTGTTAAATTTTCTGACATAGGTTAGAGCAAGAAAAAAGGATCCACAACGGGGTACTTCGCTTTAGAAGACTTCAGGTCTAAGTCGAAAAATGAAAATTTCAAGTAGCGGCCGACTGGCACTTGTGAATTGCTTCTGCTTCGGGCTCCCACATGGCAAGAAAAGCTGATGTAATGCCATCAGCTGCATATTTTATACCCGTGACGACCTGATGTCATGGAAGAGGCCACAGCATCTGACGCAGAAATCCCAAGACTCTGGTATTCAGGCCGATTGAGGGCTACCTGCAGGCAGATAACCCAAGTGTGATGACTGCAACAGTGAAACACTAAGAACATCAGTAGTCTCACCTTTCTCTCCAGAAAGAATCATTTGCAGAAACTGCCACTGGATCTCCTCTTGCAAGCCATATACTACTGGAATGGAGGACGAGTTATAAACTCGTGCCAGCAGTGGAAAAAAGTACAGTTTTGTACCTACCATAAATGTAGATGTTCGAGGATTCCCTTGCTGCAGTCCTGACTATTGGGTATAGTCCGCGTCCCAGTCGGCCCGAATACCAGAGTATAAGGCTGACGTCGGTCATGGCGCCTTAGACTGACGTCAGTACGTCAGGGTACTAATGCGCATGTCCGACGTCATTTCCTCAGTCTTTTCTTGCCCCAGATGTCAGAAGACCCAAAAAGACAAGTCCCAAAAACAACCTGCACCAATAAACATGTACAATATATACAGTAATATATATACAAAAAATATAAGCATGTAAAGGCACCTACACAACCACCCTGAAACACAGAGGCGAAGGAGGGAGGGTAAATTGGACTGCAGCAAGGGAATCCTCGAACATCTACATTTATGGTAGGTACAAAACTGTACTATGTTCTTCGTCTTCCCTTGCTGCAGTCCTGACTATTGGGTAGAATCCCAAAGCAGAGGTAAGGGAGGCTGGCAAATTATAAAGTAGCAGGAGCTGACAACATGCCTTGTAAAACAGCTGTGGCAAAACCAGCTCTAGACTTAGAGTATATAGGCAGGTGATAATGCCTAGAGAAAGTATGCACTGAACTCCAAGTAGCTGCTTCCAGAATATCCTTAGTTGCCACCCCTTAGAAATGCTGTTGAAGTGGCAGTAGCCCTAGTGGAATGAGGCCTAATCCCAGCTGGAACCTCTTTGCCATGATGGGAATAACAAAATGCAATGCAAAAGCCAATCCACCTAGAAATAGTTTGTTTTGACACAGGTTTGCCCTGTGAACTTAAAACAAAAGAAACAAGTAACTGCTGAGACTGCCTAAAATCTTTAGTCCTGCTCAAATAATAGCAATTGCCTGTGTACATCTAAAGTGTGCAAAATCTTTTCCCCTTTATTTTGAGGATCTGCAAAAACGTAGGCAAATGAATAGTTTGGTTTAAAGCCACACTAGAAACCACCTTAGGCATAAAGGAAGGATTAGTGCGTAATGATACCCTGTCCTTATGGAAAATCAAAAGGGCTCTACTGCCATAAGGGCCTGCAACTCAGACACCCTTCTTGCAGAAGTAATAGCCAACAGAAAAGCCGTCTTCCATGACAAATATTTCAATTCAGCAGTAGCTGCCGGCTCAAAAGGTTGTAGAGTAAGTTTTTCCAACACAAAATTGAGATCCCAAGCAGGAGTAGGAGCTCTACGTGGGGTCTTATATTCTTTGCCCTCTAAGAAACTGCTTGAACAAAGGATCACGAAAACAAAGGTGGGTCACAATCATAGTGAGCTGAAATTGCTGCAGCATGAATCTTTATGGAAGAGAAAGACAAACCTTTGTCCAATAACTCAGTAAGATATTGA
This sequence comes from Protopterus annectens, assembly GCF_019279795.1. Classification (NCBI taxonomy): domain Eukaryota; kingdom Metazoa; phylum Chordata; order Ceratodontiformes; family Protopteridae; genus Protopterus; species Protopterus annectens. The sequence goes on from NC_056746.1 coordinate 652,550,208, forward strand.
AGAGCCACACTCAAATTAGGCTCTGAAATCTCCAAATTCTTTGCTGTACACCAAAATAAAAATCTCTTCCATTTTTCTGCGTACACTCTCCTAGTACTAGGCCTTCTAGCTTCCATAATCACATTTAAAACTTGTTGAGGAAGCTGAGACCTTCCATGTTTCAACACAGAATATGCCAAGCTGTGAGATGGAGAGATTGAAGCTTGACATTGAGCAGATGACCGTCCTTCTGAGATAACAGATGAGGAATCAGAGGTAAAGGCCATGGAGGCTTCTTTACAAGACTCCTTAGAAGTGGGTACCAGTGTTGCCGAGGCCAATCTGGAGCTATCAAAATCATCCTTGGCCTGTCCTGTCTGACCTTTAGTAATACCTTTGGAAGAAGAGGTAGAGGTGGAAAAGCATAGACATGAAGGTTCTTCCAACTGAAAGACAGAGCATCCACTTTCCAAGCTGTGTGATGAAACCCCTTTGTGCAATACTTTGGCAGCTGGTGGTTTAGTGGAGAAGCGAACAGATCTATGTCTGGAGTTCCCCATGACACTGTCAATTTCTGAAATACATGAAGATCCAGTTTCCACTCGTGGGGATCCATGATTTGTCTGCATAATACATCTGCTAGGAGTTCTGTGCTCCTGGCAGAAACCTTGCCTGAAGAGTCAGTTGCAGGCTTAGCAGATCTCCCATAAAATCATTGCTTGCCTGCATAGAGGATAAGAATGTGTTCCCCTTGCTTGTTGATGTACCACATGACAGTTGTGTTGTCTGTCAGAATCAACACCTGCCCTGGAAGAAGTAACTCCTTGTGCGCCATCAATGCAAACTGGACTGCTAACATCTCCTTCATGTTGATATGTAGATGCTGTAGTCTGGCAGGCCACTTGTCTTGTATCCACTTTCCATTTAGATGAGCTCCCCAAGCAGTGTCCGAGGCATCTGTCGTTAAAATCTGACTCGCCTCTGGCCGGGTCACAGAGAGTCCCTTGTTTAGGTGACATTCCTGAGCCCACCACAAGAATTCCTTTTGAAGGCAAGGTATTATTTGAATGACAGTGTCCAAATCTTGGCAGTGCTGTGTCCATACATTTTTGAGATACCATTGCAGCTTCCTCATATGCAGTTTGGCATTGGGAAGCACCAGAATACAAGATGCCATGAACCCTAATGCTTGAAGGACTGTCCTTGCAGTCAGCACGGACTGATGAGATAGTTGATGGAAGTAAAGTGACAGACTCTTTTGTTTGTCCGGGGTTAAAAGGCCATCTGGGCTGCTGTATTCAGTCTCACACCCAGAAAGCACATGTCTTGAGAGGGTACTAGACTGGACTTTATTTCGTTCACAGAATACCCTAGGCATCTTAGCACTGCTATGACATATTCCAGATGCTGTAGAAGGTGTTCTTTTTCTTGAGCCAGAATCAGGCAGTCGTCCAAGTAAGGATAAATTTGAATGCCTTGAAGCCTGAAGTAAGCTATCACTGGAGCCAGAACCTTTGTGAATACTCTGGGCAGTAGATAAGCCAAAGGGCAATGCAGAGAACTGATAATGAAAATCTCCAGTTGAAACCGCAGATACTTTCTGCAACTTAGCCTTATGGGCACATGAAGGTAAGCTTCCTTGAGATCCAAAGTTACCATCCAGTGATCCTTGCCCAGCAGAGGTAACAGTTGCTGTAACGTCAACATCTTGAACTTGGGAATGTCCAGATAAGTGTTGAGGATAGATAAATCCAAAATTGGTCTCCACGTGTTCCCCTTCTTTGGTACTAGGAACAGGCGAGAATAAAATCGAAGCCCCTTTCTGACACAGGGACTGGCTGAATAGCCCCTATCTGGAGTAACTGAGAAACTTGCTTGAGAGCCTCTTTTCTTTGTGGAGGAGGAACATCTGGCATGCCTTTGAAAGGGGCATTGTGTGGAAATAAAATCTGTACCGTGATGAATGATATCCAGCACCCATCTGTCTTGAGTGATTAAATCCCAATTTTCTTTGAAAAGAGACAATCTTCCTCCCAAAGGAGCTGCCAGGCGAGAGTCCACTGGCAGCTGAAAAGGCAGGTCATTGGTTCTGCTTACGAAAGGACTGACCCTGCCCTCACCAGAAGTCTGAGCAGGTGAACTGTCTGATCTAGGCCTAAGCAGAACCTTGGGCCCTGCCCCTACCACGTCTAGATCTACCCCTAGACTGGGAACCATAAGCAGGATATGTCCACCCCTTAGCAGGCCAATTTCTACTAAACTTGGAGGCTGCACCTGCAAAATCTTTAACAGTCTGCATAGACTTAGCTTTGTCCTCCATTTTCTTTAAAACTGCTTCCACAGGCGGTCCAAACAACACATCAGACTGTAAAGGAGCATCCAAAATCCTGGTCTTAACATGCTCAGCTAAATTCTGATCCTTCAACCATGCATGTCTGCGAAGAACAGAACTAGTAGCAGCCACCCTCGAGGAGGCCTGAACAGCATCAAAACCACACTGCAAAGAATGCTTACCCACTTGTTCAGACACATGAACCAAATCCAGCAATTCTTTACACTCAATACCTTCCGCCAAAGCATCCACCTTAGATTTCAATTGTGAAAGGAGATAATTCTGATATTTCAGCATATGAAATTGACAATTCAACGCCCTCATGGCTAGAGTGGAAGAAGTATATACTTTCTTACCCCACCTATCCAAAGCCCTTGCCTCTTTATCAGAGGGTACAGGATTTTTAACAACAGAAGCTTTAACACCTTTAGGCCCCTGAGAAACAGTTTCTGGGTCCGCCCTGGGACTCTTAAACAAATACTTATGAGCTTGGGCACCCTATAATACCTATCAGGCTTAACAGGAGCAGGAGGCAAGGAATCAGGGTTCAGAGAAGCCTCTGCAAAAACATCCTCCACCACATTCAACACAGGAGGAATAGCTAAGGGCCTATGCTGAGGCAAAACAAGAATTCCCTAAGCCTTTTTCTGGAGTCAGAGTAATCTTGGCCTTCCCATTTAAAGTGCTCCCTCATGGAGTGAAGAGTCTCTGAAAATGAAAAATCCTCAGGAGGAGAAGCTGAAGGAGTGGAATCATCCACATCAGAATCAGAATAAGCAGGAAACTCTTGCAAGTCTTCCACAGAAGACTCTGAAGCCTGTGAACACTGTTCAAAACTATCAAACTCCTGTTCCACCCTAGGCCTCTTATCAGGTGGGGGCATAGAACCTCTAATCAGAGTAATCAAATCTTCAGCCATTTTAAGCATATGTTTCTTAGGCACAGAGCCGAAATGCTAGGAGAAGCCCTACAGAAGCTGAACTTGGCCTTCCTCTAAATGAAGCTCTGGAAACAGAAGGAGAGGCCCTAACTACCTTGGGAAGAGAGGGAAGAACAGTTACCTGAGAAGCCCCCTCAGCCTGGCCTACTTCCTGAGAGGGCACATCCTGTAACAGTAAAGTATCTGCCTGAGACTCCATAGAGACTCCTGGCAAAACCTCTGGCTCCCTGAGCCTTCTAAAGGACCGGCGTCCGGGACTGCGGTTCCTCACCCTAGACTTCACTGTTTTGTCCTTGCGCTTCTTAGATGAAGCAGGCGTCGGAGCATCCGACGGCATAGTATAATTGCAACGCTTCCCAAACACTAACCTAGCACAATCAAGCCTCCTCTTAAAAGTGCGCTTATTAAATCTAGCACAAGAGCGGCAACCAACAACGTCGTGCTCAGGCCCTAAACAAGGTATACACAATGTATGATAATCCCTATGCGGTATCTGCTTCCCACAAGAAATACAGTTATTCACTTTTTCTGGCATCCGGTAGTATACTGAGGCAAGAAAAAACCAAAATGTTCTAGCGGGTTACTTAGCCAACTCTGTACTCGGTCTGAAACTCCGGTTTCGGAAAATCTCAGAACGCCAACCTGCACTCGCAAAATTGCTTCTGCATCGGACCATGCGGCAAAAAAGACTGAGGAAATGACGTCGGACATGCGCATTAGTACCCTGACGTACTGACGTCAGTCTAAGGCGCCATGACCGACGTCAGCCTTATACTCTGGTATTCGGGCCGACTGGGACGCGGACTATACCCAATAGTCAGGACTGCAGCAAGGGAAGACGAAGAACATCAGCAACAGAAAAGAATTATAATCTTGTTGTAAGAACAGGGAGAAGTAGTAGATCCAGTCTACCAGTGTAGCTAACCCCAATTATTCCAATGAATATACGGTTAGTCTGCTAAGAAGTTAAGAGATATGGTTCCCAGTTTCCAATCACACTGTTAGGTGCTTGGGTGGGAACAGGTGAAACAAACATCGCCAGGGCAACTGCTGATTAAAGTCAATACTGCCAGATATTATATTTGTAAATCTTACTGTCTTGAGAGACTTCAGACCTTGTGTTTCCAGTTTGATTTTTCTGCTGAATCTCTGATGATGCAAGGTAGTCTATACTTCCAGGCATTGCAGGTTCTTACTTTTTACAGATGAAAAATGGCTTGATTTTTGGTATAAGCTTTTGTGCCTCCTCAGATGATTGTCCACTAAATCACCAAGCATTACATTTGGTCATTGAACATACCCACTCAACTGTCGAGATTTTTGCTTCATATTTGTGGTATGTTATTCATTTTTTTTTCTGGCAAATCTCTGGATATTGGAAACAGAAAATGATAGACATTTAAGTTTCAGACTTCATAACCTTCAGAAAATCCATGTTCGTGTAAAAATTATTTCATCAACTTTTCAAGTTTGTAAGACCAATATTTTAAAACTGTTCCAATTTTCAGTCCTTTGTCCCCCATTATTTATGGATTTGTCCAGATTTCTTGTTCTAAGAGATTGAGAGGTATATCAGCAGGATTGTTGATCTGAAAGTCAAGTTTCTTATCTTGTACTGTTCAGAAAATATTTGTTGATACAAACTTTTTTTTTTCTTGCGAAAATATTATAAAGTTAAAAGAACATTTTTTTGTATCAGGATCCATTTGTGAACAATATAAATTGTTTGTGAGCTGGATGGGGACAGAAGCCTACCCATCAGCTCCTTTGTTCAACTTTTCCGGACCAAGCCAAAAAGAAATTGTGTGGACAGACAGCCAAAATCACTCAAATATACTGTAACATTTACAAAGTGTAGAAAACAATTGGCGTTGCTTTAGGCTGCATTTTCTAAGCAATACAAATGTGTAATTTGCGAGTGGATGCAATATTCAGAAGACCCTTACTATGCTTATTAAATGTACTTTGTTTTGCATACAGCTTCAAGGATGAATAATAGTTTTCTTGTTTCACATTTTAAAACAATAGTGTGAAAAAATTATGGAAGTTAATTTCATAACCGTCATGTTACTGCATATTACTTGTAGGGAATACAGTTTTACCACAAGGAATAATAAATAATGCATTTAGTTTTAATCGATCACTTTGGCACCAGTCATTTGTTTGTGTTAGCCTTTCTTGTAATATGTTGACATTGCTGGGGGACTCAATGATTACTCCCAGTTTGCAATCATAAGTGAACTGGGTGAGCCAAAGGCAGTCTACTTTGGCATCTATTTCTCAGAGGTCCAGGCCACAAACAGTAAGGGGTCCAGCACAAACCCCTGTGGTACTCCACTGGTGACTGGTCTACTGGTGGAGGTAAAGTCACCAATTCTGACAGAGCCTGTTCTATCAGAGAGCCAAATGGCTGCCCATCTAGTAACGAACTGGCTGCCCATCTAGTAATGTAAGAGCTAATCCTAGTGGGCAATTGTGTCGAAAGCCTTAGCAAGGTTGAGAAAGGCTGTGTGCACTGTCTTACCTTCATACATGGTTTAGGTCACATTCACAAAGAAGTCTACCAGGTTTAATAAGCATGATCTACCCTTAAAGAAGCCAAACTCGGTTGGGTCCAGCATTTGGAGGTTGCCTATGGCCATGTTAAGGTCCATGATAATTTTTTCCATGGCCTTGCAGATGAGGCTGGTTAGAATTATGGGTCTGTAGTTCCCAGGGTAAGTTGATGCCCCCCCCCCCTTTATGCAGGGGGATTACTGTTGCTGTTTTCAATTCTGCAGGAACATAGCCAGTTCTCAAGCTATGACTAAAGAGAATGCCAAGTGGGTCTGCTAGGTCTTGTTTTAAATTGTTTAGTAAACAACATGGGATATTATCTGGTCCCGCTGAGGCTGTATTTTTGGCCTTGGCAAGCACAGAGATGACCTGTTATCTAGAGGTACTAGGCAGAGGGCTGATGTCAGGTATGCTTTGGGGTATGATAGGTAGATATAGGGCGTGAAGTTTGCACTGAATCCATCAGCTAAGCAGGTTGGCGATATCTTCCAATTTAGTATAAGTGATCCCATTTACAACCAGTTTAGCACATAACTGGACATTCCCTTTTAGAGTTTGGATGTAGTTAAAAAATGCCTTATGATTATCCTTGGCTAGGGATGCAATATTAGTTTTGCAATTTGCTTTAGAAGACTTTACAACATTTCTTATTTTCTTGTTTAGGCTTAGGAGGGAACTCTTCCTCTGCATGCAGAGTGATATCCCTCTTGCTTTTAGACAACAGTTTCTTCCTCTTGGTATATAATCTGTCTATACTTGAATTCTACCACTGTGGCTTGTTTTTACTGGAAGACCCGGTTTTCATCCAGCCAGGTACAGCAGAGTTTATGCAGTCACTTAATTGTTTGTACAAGGCATTTGCACATACCTCTGCACAGTGATCATTGGTGTCTGCAACTGCGGGTGGTATGAAGCTTTTTATACCATTGCTTAGTAGACTGTAGTTAGTTTTGGTAAAGTTTTTTTTCTAACTTTTGTTCCTGAGGATGTCAGTTCCAGTAGTTACTTCAAAAGAGGCTGATTTGTGGTCTGACCTAACCAAAGAGGATATCATGCATGGAGAAGTACAGTGACATCCTCCTGTTTGTGAGTACTATGTTGAGAACATTACAGACCGTAATGGGGGTGCAGGCTATCTGTTCCACAGCATTTGTGGTCCAGGAACCTCTGGTGAGCGTGTTTTTGCGTGTGTATGTCCCCCAGTCTATGGAAGGATAGTTGAAATCTCCCATGACTACTGTGTTGGGCTGTATGGTGAGGGATTCCAGTAAATCAAGGCAGACTGTGTGCTTGTCCTGGTTCATGGTGGGGGGGGGGGGTGTCTATAGCTAGCAATGATGTGGTACGGCAATTTCCCAATAGTTAATTGGACTTGGAGTAGTATGAGAGAATCATGCTGTTTGACTAGTTTCGAAGTGTATTTGGTTGTAATGAAAATGGATACACCTCCACCTTTGGTTCCTTCATGCTCATTTTGAGGTATGAATATGAGGAAGGCATTGCAGCCTTGTATAGCTGGGGTGCTCTCAGTGGCCTTGAACCATGTCTCGGTAACTGCACAGACTTCAGCATTTTCCAAGGTGAGGAGTGCTTCTTGGGAGTGCAGTTTCAAGTTTAAACTCCTAGTAATAAGCAGCATGACCCTGAGTTTGTCTTGATTAGATTTTGTTACATTGGAAAATTTGTTGTTTTGACATTGCCTAAAAAAGGCACTATGGAGGAGGCAATGGTCTTTGCCAGTATCCAAAAGCCTACGGGGGATAAGTGCAGACTATCTCTAGCAAAGCAGCCAGGATGGTCTACTATACCCTCCCAGGCTGACAGATACTGGATCCCCTGGATTGACACTGGAAGCTGAGCCAATTGTTGAAGTTGATCATTTTTTGTTTATATTGTGGCATCATCCTTGGTGAGGGTAGGACACTGCTTAAGGCTAGGGACATCACTGTCTGGGACACAATCAGAGAGTTCTGTCACGTCTCTTTTCATATAGCCCAGACAAGTACGTCTCAAGTCATTCACTCCAACATGGATTATGACAGAGTCATAAACGGTACTTGAGTTTATGCGTGATTTGTCAGACTCTGGCACCTAAGATAGCTGACCATGACTTTCTCCTTGTCCAGTCTAGTGAGGGTGACATCTGTCTCTTTCAGTATGGAGTTTCCTATGACCAAGACATTTTTTTATAAATAAGAAACATCTTTATTAAATTACCATGTATAATGGACAATCTTACATTTATATAAATGAAAATGTACCATCCTGACACAATTTCAAACATTATACATTACAAACCATGCTGACAACAGCAGCTGCAAACATTATATATCACTTATAATATATCCAGTCATTGTCAAATATTACACAGCTCATTCAAAGCCTGCCTTCTTTTAAACCTCGTTCCTCCTCTGCATGTATATATATATATATATTTTTTTTTTTACAAGAAACATTTTTATTAAATTATCATGTGTGACAAAGACAATCTTACATTTATATAAATGAAAATAAATCATAGCAGCACAATCTCAGTTGCTAACATTACACTTTACAAACTGTGCCAACACAACTGGAGCTGCAAGCATTATATATCACTTTTAATATATCCAGTCAGTGTCAGTCAACTATTACATAGCTCATATAGATCCTGACTTATTTTTAAACATTGTTCTTCCTCTGAATGTAGTTCTCCCACATTTCCCATTTTCGTGTGTAATTTACTCCTACCCTTTTCTAAAGATCCCAGTTCTGGTTGTTTTATCTCTGTTACTATCTTTGTTACTTCTAGAAAAGTTGGTTTAGACATTGATTTCCATTTTTTAGTTATTGCTTTTTTGGCAGCCATCATAATTAGACTCAACAAGGCCTTACTATGTCTAGGCAATTCCAACTCTGTATCATAACTCAAAAAAATAATTTCCCTAGTCACTCCAATTTGCTCGCCCAGCTTCTCTGACAGAGCAGTCTGCAGGGAATCTTTAAAGTCAGCCAACTCATTACACTCCGAGAAAATATGTTCCCAGTTACCTCTTTCTTCCCTATCACATCTCCAACATTTGCTGTCTACCTGAGGAAAGATTCTTTGGAGCCTGCTTGGGGTATAAAAATATCTATGTAAACACTTCCAGGCAAAGATCCTACATCTTCTAACCTATAACCAAGACATTTGGTGTGTTTTGCTTAAGTGGCTTATTTGTTGAGTGGTGTGTGTGTGTTTGTGTGTGTGTGTGTGTGTGTGTGGATATGCATAGTGGTTTCTTTTTGCTTAGTGGAGAGCGTGGGTGGTGTGCATTTGGGAGGTCTATGTTCTTTTGGTAGGCTTTTAGTGAGTACTTCCGCATATGTGGGTTTGTGTGTTGTGACCTTATTTTGTGCGAGAGGTGAGATTTGCATGAAAGGTGAAGCATGTGTGCTGACAACCTGTTTGATGTCTAGCTTGTTTTTACGTGACAGCATTGACTCAGATTCCACAGTATATTTACATCTCTCACATAGTGTTAGTTTGCTTTAGGAGTAAATGGTTATCAATATACATGAAACAATTGCTACATTGCCTCAAGATGCTCATATCAATCAAGCTGGCAAGACAAATGCTGGGAAACTGCCCATCCATTGTGGCAGGATTTTTCTGAATGTGGTACATGGGAAGGAAGTGCACTAAATGACTGTTGCCAACAGCAGAAATGAAGCAGTAACTCAATTAAGTACAGTTAAAGTGCAGTGCTAGATTAAAATATACTTATTTTTCAGTATTTTCAGTGGATGCCTTGGATTTCAGTGCAAATGCACTCCAGACCTCTGGCTAAAGTTGCCAAACAGTGAACAGCTCCAGCAAACTGAGCGCAAACCTGCACAAACATGAGGCTTACATTCAGTATATACTAGCATTTACATTAGCCCTTGACTTCCTGCATTACTGGTTGTTTTGCATTTTTAAAGTTGCCCTTTTTTTTGGCTGCGCTGGAATAAATAGTGCACTTAACCTCTACAAAACTTAAATGACCATAACAAAGAAACAAGTGTTCCATTATTCTCAAAGACCCACATTTAAGTTTACTTACTATTGTGATTGTATGAAACTTAAACAATGCATATGATGTGTTCAGTTGTTGTTGTGTCTTTCGGCTTATATCGGTTAGGGGTCGCCACAGCAGAACTCCGGTCCACTAATGTTTGGTAGTGGATTTTTACATGCCGAGTTACCAGTCCTGACGCACAACCTTCAACGAAGGCATGCCCATTCACGCATGCCTCCACACAGAAGACGCTCTAGCTAAGAATCGAATGGGACAACGTCTTGCTGTGAGGTGACAACGCTACCACAGCACCACTACCGCGGGTCTCAAAAATTAAACATGCTGATTTAAAATGTGTAAGAGTGAAGTCTTCTGATTCTTTCATTTACTTTACACAGTCCTTAACACAAACCTTAAATGCCACAAAACAAAGCAATCATTAAAAAAGCTGCACGACCCAACTGCTACTATCCTGAAATGAAATTTAAAATCAAACTAGCTCCAGCTTCCACTACTTTGCACAATGGAATAACATACAAAAGAGGATGACAAATTAAAATGAATATTTATTATGAACTATGGTACTAATCATACACAGTAATAACACAAAAACTCTTGAAAAAGCAATCAGCAAAAAGCTGCAAAAATTTTAGAACTGTTGTTTTTGTGAACTATATGTTAAAAAAGCAACACTACCTTCCACTACTTTATATAACTGAGAAACACAAAAAAGTGAACATTTAAAATGGATAGTTGCCTGCACCAGTAGCATAGAGGGATAAAGCCAGGATTACAGTCAGGGCAACCTGGTTTTGATTCTCAGCTTGGAAGCTTGTCAACAGACAGGGAGAATGGGCATGCCCTTCTTGTGAAGGAGGTGGGTAGGGTGCACATCAGCCACACTAGTGCATGGTTCTCTCTGGTGGAGACAATAGCTTTTAGTGCTGCCTGAGGAAGTGAGGGGCATCCTGCTGACATCAATCCCTTTACAGAAGTGACAGCCTAGGCAACCCAGATGCCCACTGCACATCCCACCATGTGCTGCCACAGATGTTGGTTAGGGGTGTGGAATTCAGTAAACGTACTCCCTGGCAGCAATATGACACTGCACCGGGTGCCTCAATCTTCTCAATGGCTCCACACATGGCATAAAGGAGGTTTGGCAGACTCAGCAGATGATGGTCATTTGTATGGAAGAAAATATTGGGTGAAAAAACAAATACAGATTACTATTTCTTAGGCACTAAGAATTATATATTTATTTTATCTATTCATTTGTTGACTGGGGTAGAGTGCTGATCCCAGTGGACCATTTTCAAACTCAGAACCGGGTATACAACCAAAACGAAGAACATAATGATAAAAGCAGAAAAAATACATTATGCATATGATGTGTTCAGTGGTAAGCAAAAATCTACTCCAGAGGCAAAGTAACATATATTATTAATACAGTCTATATTATATGCTCGAAGAGACTTTTCTTCGAACATATAATCATCGACACCTAAACAGCGAACGGCCACATCCGCAAATTTTTTCCTCGGGAAAAAAATTCACTGGGCCGTACACAACAAACTCAAACTTCAAAACTGTAATCAAGTGTGGGGGGGGGTTCGCACCCCCCCCAACTAAATATACCAACTCCAAGATTGCTCTACGTTGGGGAAAAGGGCAATTCCTGATAACGGTCAACTGAATTTTTTCCCCAGAGGAAAAAATTCGAGGACGTGGTCGTTCATGCTTTAGAGCATTCGCTCTTTAGTTGTCGAGGATTATATGTTTGAAGAAAAGTCTCTTCAAGCATATAGTATAGACCCTTATTAATAAATAGTGTACCTCATGGATATTTCAGGAAAATGTGGCAGTTTTGATTATTAGAACTCCAAACAATGCCACGGCCATGGTAAGTTAGTGCCCAGAAAGAAAATGGAAGGCAGAAAATCATGGGTGCCCTCTAAGATAAAAAAACAGTGCCCCCCTGACTCACCCCAAAAATATTTCCTGATAAGGTTAGTAAAAGGGCACCAGAACCATACCACTACTGACCTAGGAAACTATCGCCCCATCAGCTTGACAAGTCTGATCTGTAATGTCATGGAGAGTATTATCATGGATCTCAAACAAGGACACAGGCAATCTCCATGCACTCGACCCCACCCAATTCATATTTGTTAGGGGCAGATCTTGCCTATTGAACCTAGATGACTTCTTTGAGAATGTCACCAAGGCCCTGGATGAGCAAAGTCAATACGTACAGCTTACCTTGATCTGGCCAAGGCCTTTGACACAATCTTCCACTCGGGCCTCATCAAAACGCTAACACAACTTGGTGTTAATCACTATCTAGTCAGATAGGTGGCCAACTGGCTCACAGATAGGACCCACAAGGTCAAAACAGGTGCCACCACCACCAACAGTAGACCTGCTATTAGTAGTGTTCCCCTGGGATCTGTCCTGGGACCCCTAATGTTTGGCATATACTTCTCAGAGGTCCAGGCAAAGACAAAGGGCCTGTGGCTGACCAAGTTTGCAGATGACTGTAAGTTAAGTGCTATCATTGACTCCCCAATTGATGTCAACATACTGCAAGAGGGTCTCACAGCTACAAATAACTGGTGTAAAAGTAATGGCCTTAAATTAAATGCAAAAAAATGTATTACCAAGTCTGATCTGTAATGTTAGCAAAAACACGGCCCCTACTGATTACGACATCAACAGCAACCCCCTAAGCACACAACCTGTGGTGAGAGACCTGAGTACTCAGGTTGACAACAATCACACATTCCACCATCATGTGGTGGTGTTGGTCAGAAAAGCCTTTTACTTGGTTCATCTTATAAGTAAAGGGATTGCATCCAGAAAAAAGGAGTATTAACAGGGGCGACAGGTGCTGACTGAGGTTTCTTTTGGGAATAAACTCTTGACTAGGCTTGTAAGGTCCCCAGGGCCATTAGCCTAGTAACATCCTATGATCCTATGACAGGGCAAGGGGGAGGGAGCACCTCCCCACTTTTACAGCTGCAAGATCATCTTGTCTCTTGGGGGGAAAAAAACTAAAAATTAAGGGTTAGCCTGGACCAGCACTAAGCGACATAGGCAATTACCAGGTAATTACCTAGGACCCCCGTAGCAGGGGATACCCTCGCCATGAGTCTTCAACAATTAAACTCCATGGTGGCAGTATCTTCTTTGAGGAGGACCCATGCATGCATCGCATGCCCAAGCAGATTTAAGTCCACACCTGCATGCGTATGGAATTTATACTAGCTGTTCTGTTGAGGGAGGTAAGTGTGAGTGACTGCTTGATCACATTCATTGTTGCCCAAGTATTTCAGGTACAGGCAAGCTTTTAAGGAGAGTTACGCTACCACCTCCGCCCCCCCCGAGTGTTTTTGCTGATCATTGCTGCCAGAGTCATGCGTCCAGGTAAGGAGAGTTTTGTTGTTGCCCGGAGTGTTTTTTGCTGATCATTTTGCTGGCTTGTATTTTCTTATTGCTGAAATCATCACATTCATTGTTGCCAGAGGAGAGTTTTCTGCTCACATTTGCTCATTTTTTTTCATTAATGCAAGTTGGCCCCAGTTTTTTTTTATTTTCAGTCATGCCAGAAACAATTTAAAATAACAATAAAAAATACTGTGATCTTTGTTTTGCTTGCAAAAAAAGTTATTAAAGCTTCTTGCCTGACTTTAAGCCTTCAGTTATGTTATTTATTATTACTGTTATTTTTCAAGTTGCCCAGTTTTTTTGACATCTTTTGCTCACAGTTCTTATTTAAACTTCAAAACCTCATAGCTCAAGGGATAAATTCAAAAACTTAATGGGTTGGGATAAAGATCAAAGGTCCAGAATCAGGGACAGATTTTTATTTATTTTACATTTGGTAACCATGTAACATCCAACTGGGCTAATGGATAGAAGCAGTTCCTAAATGCTGCATCCCTTAACATGGGTCCCCTCAAATTATCTATGGTATGATCACAGTTATTCTCACTAGGGCTAATATACAATTACCATGGGATAGGCAACACCAATCAGGAAATATTAATTCAAGCACCAAAAGGGAATTGGCTAAGCTTAAAATGTCCTCCTAGTGAACCTATGTTGTGCTAGTAAATAGTTTTAAAAAATTGCTTCCTCTTTTTAGATCACTAAGTGCCTCCCTCACCCCCTGCCCCCCCCTCCCTAGCCAACAGCTTCCTACATCTCTAGGTTGGTAACTCTGAAAGAAAAACATCAGGCTAAAGCAGGCATTATTTTGTGTAACTCTAGGCTATTACAGAGAGAAATAACTTTTCTTGAAGGAAGAACAGGCATTACAACATCAGCTACAGACCAGAACTAAGCTTGTGTAGAAGCATTATTGTTTAGTACTGCACCTAAAATGGTGATATACTGCGGTGGTGGTGCTGCGGTAGCGTTGTCGCCTCACAGTTAGACTTTGCCCGTTCGATTCTCAGTTAGAGTGTCTTCTGTGTAGCGACATGCGTGAATGGGCGTTCCTTCATTGAAGGTTGTGTGTTAGGCCCGGCAAGCCAGTACGTAAAAATCTACTGCCAATCATTAGCGGACCGGAGTTCCGTTGTGGCGACCCCTAACCGGGAAAAGCCTTAAGACACAAACAAACTGTACCTAAAATGGTTGCACACTAAAGAAGCTTATATATTTCTGCCTCTAAAACACAATCCTTGGATTTAAAGAAAAAATAAAACTGATAATTCTGTGTCAGGTGCTGTTAAGTCCAAAGATTTCTATACTTCCAGACATATTGCTGTAAGTAAATGCACGCACTGGCTGCATATTATGCTTTACATAATATGCACCTTTGGAGAGTGTGCTCTATGTAAAGATTTATTTCTGTTGTATAGTGAGATTATTTTTCCTCTAACTTTTAATGTGGCTCTATGCAGTTTTTTTTCCATCTGGCTGACAATCAGAATTTAACAATATAATTTGCAATTATTTTATTTACTTATTGTTTGAATGTTTGACGTTATGGCATTAGCTTTTAGGTCAGGTGATCTTATTATAACATCTTTGCTTATATACATGCTTGCATTCATTCATTTGAATGCAAACAGAGATCAGACTTTTTCGCAATCACAGATGATGGCAGGAGCTGCTTTTGGTTGCACTATGCTCTCCTGACAGCACAGACCTGAAATAAATTCTGAGGCCATTGTTTAGATAGTTCATAATTACTTACTAGGCAAATGTTCTTTTGCCTGGCAATTTTTAGTGAATCCTGGCACCGGATAGGCAACTGACTGCAATTGTCTCTTTCCACTGTCTGGAAAGTGGTGCACTGCTGTCTTTCACTATACAGTCATCTATGACTAAGATATTAGATTGTGTGGAGGTTTGCCTTAAGGGCTTTTGAACTGAACCAGTCTGATTCTTAAGTATGTTTTGTGGTGGTTGTTGTCAGTGATGTGTGCTTACAAGGTTGCCCATGGAATGTTCATCTTCATTTACAATTAGTAGGCCTTTGTGGTTTAGGCAGGTTGCATTTAAGAGCCTCGGCATATGTTGGACTATGCGTTTTATCTCAGCTGTGTGCTTGATTTTAGAGATGGGCTTTGAGGTAGTGACAACCTGCTTTTATTTGTTGTGGCTTTCAGAGAGAACTTTACCTCCAATAATATTGTATAACCCCCCCACACACACACACACATACACACAAACAACACACACACACACCCACAAACAACACACACACACACACACAGTTGTCTACTGGTTTAAATAGTAGGTAGTTTGTCATTCATTTTCATCTCTTTCAGACATATTGGTGAGTATTGTGATAAAATGGCCAAGTTCCAGCATAGCCAGCTGGAGTTTTGTAAAGAATGATATGCCCTGTGAATGTTGTTGTTGTCTTTTGGCTTTTCCCTTTTAGGGGTTGCCACAGCAGAACTCTGGTCCGCTAATGATTGGCAGAACATTTTCATGAACGCCGAGGTGCCAGCTCGACATTCAACCTTCAACGAAGGCATGCCCATTTACGCATGTCTTTCTAATGCCCACCCAACTGCGGGGAGGACATGCAGACTCCACACAGAAGGCACTCCCCACACTCCAGCCGAGAATCGAACAGGAGAACCTCTTGCTGTGAGGCAACAACGTTACCGCTGCACCACCGCGGATGCTGCACCACCACGGATGCTAATGATATGTCCTGTAAATATCAAACTGATTTATACAACATGTTTGTGTTACAAATGTATTAGAACTGTATGTCATTTGTATATCAAACTGATTTGTACAGATGCTTATGCTGAAAATGTATTTGTGAGGTTTGCTTGTGTTAAAACGCATCAACAGTGCACCCTGTTGAAATGAAAAGAAATATACATGTATTACTGCAACTGAATTAAATGTATTTATTTTAATAGAGGACACTGGGGCAGCAAAGGTTAACTTTAAGAAAAATAAGGGGAAATGTAAATAAACTGTTAAACCATTAAAACGGCACACTACAGTGCTGAATGGGACCAGATACACTGGGTCTGGCATAGAGCCATTGTTCATTAGCTCAGTGAAAAGAGGGGAAGCCTCAGGCACTGCCACAAATGTTTGGATGTGTATTGTGGCCATTTGTGCTAAATTCCTGTCTCAGCTTCAAAGGGGAATACTGTGAAAATCTAGAATCAGGTGGCCAAATGAGGTCATTCTGCCAGCCCTCTTGGAAATTATATTTTAGATATTACAAAGAGAAATCTCAGTGTACTGAGTATTCTGTTTGGGAAGCCCAACTAGAAAAACTTGCATCCATGGCATCTTGTAAGTAACTTAACTAGGAATAGTAAATTTCTCTTAGATTCAGTCAGGAATATAGTGAACCTTAGTTTAGAGAATGTTTTTCTTTATTTGTATGAGTCTGTCCATCATTGTTAATGTCAATATTTTCTGTGATTTGAACTCTGTGGTTTACTGTAAATATATATTCAGTATTTTCATGTACTTTTAGTATTTATTATTAAATTGATTTAAAACTTTTATTGTGACTGGTCCTTGTAGAAAGTATTTAACCTTTGAGAGTACTTCTATTTATTTGGTGACACTGTGCGGGCCACTCCAGAAGGCCTAGCCATCTTGGTGTACTACCATTTGTATTAGTATTAATATTACACAGTATAACTGGACACCCTTTGTTAAGGGCCTCAGAGTAGCCGATTGTGGAGTGTGTGGTTACGGTGATAACTACCTTATAGTCTGGGCAGAAAGGGGCATAGACAGTAAACTTGTGCCAGCCCTTTTCAGGTGTGCGTGTGTCCAAATCAAATCTCTCAGTGTGTGTGTGTGTGTGTGTGTGTGTGTGTGTGTGTGTGTGTGTGTGTGTGTGTGTGTTTAGGGTCTATATCACTTCGATGAAATGGCAGAAGTTCGAATACCATATGTCTGAACTTCTAACCTCGAAGTGCAAAACCATTGAAGGCTTAGAATACCGATTTTTGTCCCAGGGAAAAAAATTGCTGTTCCAAGAAAACACACACACAACACAAGCACACCAAAATGAATAATCCACACATATACCCTTCACAAAACCCTACTTCTAACCCTACACTAAACCGTACATACACTACTATCTATCCACTTACCTTAACCCAAACACTAACCCTAAGGTCTGTAACTATCGCACACTCTCCTTACCCGCTCCCTAACCCTAAGGTCCGTAACTATCGCACACTCACCTTAACCAGGTACGTAACCTTCATATCACAGTGGAGGGAATAGTGAAGCCACAGAAACGGCCCACCAAATTCTTTCCCTGGGAAAGAATTTGGTGTTCCGCGGCTTCGTGATAATCAGTTTTCGAACTTCACAGTTCGAACATATGGTGTTCAAACTGCTGAAGTTTCGACAAACAGATAGGAACCCTGTGTGTCAGCTACTTGGGGCAGGGACATGAAGCACTGGGTTTACAGAGAGGATACTGGATGACTTGTCTTGGACACTCGGCTGAGGACCTAGCCCTACAGCTGTACCAGTGGGAAGAATTACTGGAGACCTGGAGGAAGGCAGAAATAGAGACATCCAGTCCCTGGGCGGAGTATGCTCCCTGTGTACTCTTAAGGGAAACTGTACTCGATACAGAGAGGTCTGTATCTGGAAATGTTGAATATATACATTTGTAATCCAAGCGCACATCCCTCTCCAGTGTCAGTGGTGAGGATTCAAACACCTTGAGTACTGGCCCAGCATGGGGACAACACATACTGGTGGCAATCACATACTGATAGCAGTGGTGGGCATCACAAGTATAACTAGTCAATGTGGAAATAAAAGCTACATTTTTTTTTAATGAAAACATGTTACAACTTGATCTCCGTGTATGAAGTTTAGGTAGTACACCTTGAGAAGAGAGAGAGAGAGAGAGAGAGAGAGAGAGAGACAGAGACTCTGTTTGCATTTTACTTTTTGCAGGCCTGCATTACTGCAAACATTTGCAAGGAGGGACTGTATACATGTATGTATCATGCTATGGTCGCTTTTAGTTTCTATGAAGAAAGAGAACATGGCAAGGTGATGAGTAAGATGACTGTAACACTTGTTAGTTGATGACAGGTCATGAATTGGTTTGGTTATGAGAATTATGATTTTTTTTTAACTGTTGTGGTTAAATTGGGAAGGCAACATATGAAGATCAGTAAGGTCTCATTTGGACGTTTTCATCAATATTTAAAGACACAATGCCAGGGTGTGTGTGTGTTGTAAAAATATACAGATCAGACTGTTTAGTACTTGGGTTATGAAAATTATTCTATTTTTCATACTTTTTTTAATACCTCTGTTAGGGAACATATCAGAATGAGTATGGTCCTGAGTGACAAATAAGGTCTTGTTTTGAATTTGCCTTTAATACTTATGACATGATGGCCACACAGAAATGGTGTATCACAGAAATACACAGACATCACAATTTATTGAACAAGTTATAAAATTTATTATATTTTTGTGAACAATTCTGCTACAGAATATATCAACATAACAAGTAAGGTGTCATTTTGAAGATGTAATCAATACTTACAGTATAATTACAGAAGTGGATCTACAAGATACATATGTGTGGACAGATACCATCATTTTATTATGTAGGTTATCAGAATTATATCATTTTCCTATTTTTGTGAATAACTCTGCTATAGAGCAAGTTAATACAATGAATAAGGCCTTAATTTGAAACTGCAATTAATATTTATGACATCATGACTGGAAAACAATGGCAATTTGCAGAGATATACATATAGAACACTTGCTTAGGTTAAGAAAAGTATAATATTCTTTTCATATTTTGCTGAAGAAGTCTACTAGGGAACATGGCAACACTCTCTGTAAGGTCTTATTTTGAACATGACAGCAATACTTACAACACAATGGCAGAACTGGAACTGCAAACTTAATACAGGTGCATCTATCACAGTTTTATTGATTACTTTATGAAAACTACAGTAGTTTTCACATTTATGTGAGTTACTCAGTTACAGAAGATGACAAGATAATAAATAAGGTATAAAAGTCTGAAGCTCCCATCACAATTTACACCTTCAAATAATGGTATGAAAGGGGGTATCACACATGGGCAGATATAATTTGTTTACTTACTGGATTACAAACATTTATTATCCTGGTCATATTTTTGTGAATATCTTTGCAAGGAAATAAGGATGGTCATGGGTAAATTATAATATAGACCGTGGCACAAATGCAGACCAGTACCTTATCTATGACATTAGCATAAATCTAATACTTTGCTTACTTGCAAAATTATGGATGTTATATTTCTCATTATTATCCCCTATTTCTTTGCAAGGGATCATGAAGATAACACAAATGATGAATTATTTTGAATCTGACATCAATCCTGATATTATGGTGTGTTTGGTTGTCAGGTTTTGAGAAATATTACATTTATCATTTTTCCATGAATAGTTCAGTAAAAGAGCACTTCACAGTATTGGTAAAGGTATTATTTTAAATCGAACGTTCACACACACACAAATGAAATACATACTACGTGTCTACTTGATATGCTCACTGAAATATCTTGACTTGTTTTACTAAACATGCAAACAATACGCATAACATCTACATTCATTACAAAATATTGAATAATAACTGTGCAACTGTCAACATTTATACTGTTGTGAAGAACTACTTCTGCTGATCAGTTTTTCCATTTACAGTTTTGGTGTAGTTATGGTTAACGGGTTATGCATATTTGTTTTCCGTATGGTACTAGAAATGGATTATCTGGACATTAGCTCAGGATACACTGTAGTTCATATTGTGGAAGTAAGCAGCCAGCATTTCTGAGCTGCTCCAGAGTGCATGAAAAACATTTCACTTCTGCCAACCATACATGTTAAAAATCTGTTACTAACCACCCTGTTAACTGTAAATATTCAGCATTGCCATCATATTCCAATACCTCTCACTTCTCGTTCTCTTGATATGCATTAGATTTAACTTCTCCTCCATTCCCCCAGTAATACACTTATACCAATGGTTGGTTAGAGGCAGCAGCATGTCACATGGTGCACACTCCTTCTAGAAGCAATATGAGTAAACAACACAGAAAGGCTGAAGCAAATTCACAGTGTCTTTGTTCTTACACAGTGACAAAAGTATTTGCAAATGTATGCAAAAAAAAATAAACACATATATATATATATATATATATATATATATATATGTATATATATATATAAATAAAACACATATTTAATATTTTTCCCCCAAGAGATGGTGTGCTTGTAAGTATAGAAATTGATCCTCAGTGGAAGTATTCCTCAAACGCAATCACCAGGAATTCCTTCACTTCAAATCAAAATAGCAAAAAGCTGGACAGTGGAGCCAGAAATTCAATTTGTTCCTCAACATGAGTAAAAAAGTTTGAAGTACTAAATGCCACATTTTTGCAACTGTGGAAGGTATTTAGTTCTTTTACTTTTCCTGTATGGGAGACAGACAACTAGCAGCAATCAGACAGAAATGGAGGAATTAATTGCCAACCTAAATACACTTTTTTCCAAAACACATTCTGCAATAGGACTCAGACTATATATATGGATGGGGTGAGCTGCATTATTCATTAAGACAACAGTTTGGGTAAAGTAAATGATCAAACAAGGGGCAGGTTATTAACAAGAAGCAGATCTGACTTAAAATTAAAGATGTCTGTAGAGGAAGTGAAATTGCTAGCTCATAACTGAGAAAAGGAACTGAGGAACTGATGAGTTTTATGACAACATGCAATTCAAATAAAAAAGCAAATGTAAGAAAAAAGTGAGAATGCATTGCTAACTATATTGAAAATGACAAAGACAGTCATGAGGTACACCGAAGCATGGTGCAGTTAAGTTTATTATAGCAATAACCCACGCCTGGGTGTGGGTATTGCGGGATTTACCCACGGTTGGCATGGTTTGGTCCCGAGGGCGAAATAATGGCATTGTATAATGCCTCTTTGCTGCCCTTCCGCAGCTGTCTGGTATCCGCGGCAGTTCTGATGTACTGCGCATGCCTACGCAGTACATCAGAGCTGTGGCCAAAAGCAACGGAGAAAGCAAGATCTCCGTTGCTTTTCTCGCTATGTTAAATGGGTTTAACATAGCGAGACAGCTTTAAAATAAGCAACGGAGATGTCCATTGCTTATTTTAAAGCTGTCTCTGTTAAACCCATTTAACATAGCGAAACAGTAAAAAGCAACGGAGATCTTGCTTTCTCCGTTGCTTTTAAACTTCGCTATGTTAAATGGGTTTAACATGAGACAGCTAAAATAAGCAACGGACATCTCCGTTGCTTATTTTAAAGCTGTCTCGCTATGTTAAACCCATTTAACATAGCGAGACAGGTTTAAAAAGCAACGGAGAAAGCAAGATCTCCGTTGCTTTTACACTGTGTCACTATGTTAAAGGAGTTTAACATAGCGAGACAGCTTTAAAAAAAGCAACGGAGATCTCCGTTGCTTTTTTTAAAGCTGTCTCGCTATGTTAAACTCTTTTAACATAGCGAGACAGCGTTTTAAAAGAGACTTATACTAATGGAAAAAGTCCGGGCGACCGGACCTTTTTCCATTAGTATAAGTCGATTTACAACGTGCACGCTGGCCAATCAGTGTGCACGTTTTGGAATATTAATGGGGGGTCATGGTATAATAGGTAGTAGGCATATGTTTAAGCAGAGACAGTCTTGTACTTAATCAGTTTTGTACAACCTGATAGTGCCTCAAAGAATATTTTCAAAGACAGTAAAGGAAAAATAAGTGTGTTCAAAAACAATCTGCATGTTGTTGAATAGAACTGAAAGGGGCTGATTCTGAGAAATTTGAAAAGGGAGCAGAAACACACTAATAGAACTATGCACATTCTTGACAAGAATTACTGTGAAGTAGTAACAAAAGTTTGAATTTAAAATACACAAGGGCACAGAGTATATTATGTCTGAAGATACTTTTTAAGGAATTGGGCCTATAAGGCACAAAAAAACCTGTATGCTCATCAGGGTCAAACCTAACTGACACATGAAGAGAAAAGTACAGAATCCTGTTTATAATCATAGTGCTTAAAGATGTTACTCAAATAGTCTTGTCATTTGGCTTATGAAAAGCTAGAAATGGTTGACTAAAATAGTGTGAAAGCAAAGAGAGCAATGTTTACAGCAACATTTGTACAGTTACAGAAACATGCTGAACATTGTGCACACTAGTACGATGTAGCAAATGGTTTACAGCTATTAGGCTCTAAAATCATGGAAAAATAAACTTGTTAAGCATCTTTCACACAATGCTAGAGTGGCACGAGAGTTTAGGTTTCTTAAAAGTTTAAGCTTAACTATGCAATGTTAACATTGGCTATCACTCTAGGGACCAACAGCTGACAGTGCTGGTCAGTAAGGAACAGTGGCAGAAGGCAAAGCAGATTTTAAAAGCTGTCAGAGCTTCATTCTACTGCACTTACGAAGTGTGGCGGACCTACTGTACAACAGCTTTTAAAGCTGTTCATTCTTCAGAGTATATTTGAAAATATTAATGTATTTTTCTAGCTTTCCAAGCAATATAGCTCTCAAGCATATTAGGGCAGCATCTGAAGTAAGCAAAGCTTGTGTATCATCAAGAAGCAATTTCAGCCAAAAGAATACATCAAATCTAAACTTATATTTAAATACAATAGCTGAAAAAGACGCGATTAAAAGAG